>NC_053424.1:93657503-93912067 GCF_007990345.1 Gossypium hirsutum
GTCCATTGACATTGTAAATATGAAGTCAATTTAAATGGTCAATTATGCATGTACCAAAAGAGTGGTTTTGCATGTCAAATTGCCAAAGATGATGGTGGCCGGCCAAGATTAATGCTCCACTCTTCTAATTAAGTTCTTTGGTGACAAAGATGGGATTATAGAAAGGGAACAAAAAAGGGTGTCATACTTGCCATCACCTCCGAAAAACCAAGAAAAAGAAGGGGAAAAGAACTTGGGGGGAGATTTCGGCCATTGCTTGCCTAGGGAGAGTGTTTGATGTTGTGCATGAAAATGAGGAGTTGAATGCTAACAAGGAGGGAAGAAGAGTGGTTTATATTTTCTTTTTGCAATTGTTTAACTAGAGGAGAAGGGGAAACAAGATTCGGCCAAGGTGGTCCTTTAGACCAAGGTGTTTAATGTTGTTAGATGCAGCATGTTAATAGCCCATGTCAACCTGAATGTTGATAACATGAGCAATCGGTCATGAGAAGTGTGGATGGGCTTCGTTAGTATGTGGAAGAATTGTTCTTTTACTTAGTTGATGATCAAAAACAAAGGTTGATGAAAGAAATTAAGTATAGAGATTAATGAACTTATTCATGTTAATAGTTATAACGAAAATGGTGATGGAGGGTTCTTGATCGGCCGTATATCCATAACACGATTATGTTGTTTGTTATCATGGTTAACTTCGTTGACATTCGGCATGATGTTATTTTTTGATGTTGTTTTTATGGGCATTGAGGGTTGATTATAGATGAGGTGAGTTTCTGATTTAAAATTTGATGGATGTTAAGCTAATTGGGCAACCAAAGGTCAATATTTGTTAGAGGTCATATGTGCATTTCGCCATGGTCTTGCTTGATATGAATTTGTATGTGATTTTCCTAAATTGTCTATGAATTTGGTTGTTGATTTCATGGTAATGGTATTGATCCATGAGAATTTAGTAAGGTTGCATTCGGAACTTCTTGAAATTAAAAATCGATGTTAAGCTTAGGTGATTTCGATGATGATATATGTGTATACATAAGTTATTTAGTTGATTCGGCTTTGGTAGTTGCATGAGATTATTAGCCGAATATATAACATACATATACATGTGAGATTGGATTGTAAATATTTAGCAAGGTGGTTAAACTAGTTAAATTATTGATATAGCTCAAGGAGCTAAAGGAGGTGAATCGAGCAAAGGCAAAGAAAAGGTTATCGAGTAGCCGAGTTGGAACCGTCTTACCCAACACGAGGTAAGTCATTAAGCATGTAGTGGGTGTATTTTAAATGGTCATAATGTGTATGTATTGATGCTGATTGGAATGAATAAATATACATATATATTATGCATTACGTATGTGATGATGAAATTGTTGAATGAATGAAAAGAGGTAAGATGTACTGAGTTGTGATCCGGCACTAACGTGCGGGATAACCATTTATGACCATGAGATTGGCGCTAAGTGCGCGGGATTAATTGTACAGCACTAAGTGTGCGATTCGACTATGTTCACTAAGTGTGCGAAATGGATATGATGCACTAAGTGTGCGAATTGACCATGCGCACTAAGTGTGCGAGATGGACTATGTGGCACTAAGTGTGCGATTTGATTACGTAGCACTAAGTGTGCGATTTGATTACGTAGCACTAAGTGTGCGAGTTGATTATATAGCACTGAGTGTGCGGGCTCAATAAATATTCGTGAATCATTACGGACACTATGTGTGCGACACTATTGAGTCGATCGCGGACAGCGGATCGGGTAAGTGTTTTGAGTACATGGCTATTATGTGCTATGCTTATACTTGGTGTTGAGCTCGGTAAGTTCGAACCTATGTGACAAATATACTTGAAGTCACGTACATAAAATTTATCGTAGGATGGGTGAAAGGCCGTATAGTCGTTGGTTGTAACGAAAATAAATCGATTTACGAAATTGCTTCAATGTCCTATGATGAGTATATAGAATGTGAATGCATGAATTGATATGAAATTGAATTGATAAGTTGGAGGAACTATGGTATGGTTCGGTATGGATGGAGTAAATTGTCTCGTTCCATTTTGTTTCCTCTTGTGATAATGTCGTTGATAGATGGTAGTGCATTGCTTATGACTTACTGAGTTATAAACTCACTCGATGTTTCCTTGTCACCCACTATAGGTTGCTTGGACTCATCTATTTTTGCGGGGTCGGGCCGTCATTGAAGTCATCACACCGGGATAACAAGTTTTGGTACTTTCTTCTTAGTGCGTTTAGAAGATCATTTTGGCATGTATAAGCTAGTACGTTGTGTTTGAATTATGGCATGTAAATTTTAAGCCATGCGAAAATGGCACGAATGTTCGATTGAGTTGGATCAAGGGTAGGCATGAAATGGACCTAGTTACTTTCGTAACAGATGCTGGCAGCAGCAGTGTCATGAGATTGAAAAATCACTAAAAATAGTAGGAGTGGATTAATTGATGAATAAATTATGTAATCGAAGCTCGATGAGTTTGTTTTCATGAGGAAGTAACGAAAAGATCATATGAGCAGTATATTAAGAGATAATCAGATTTTTGTGGGACAGGGCCAGAACGGTTTCTGGATTCCCTGCTCCGACTTTGGAATTCATTATAAATTAACCAGAGATAATTAGGGTCGTACCATATATGTACAGATTCCTCTCTGAGTCTAGTTTTCATAGAAACAAACGGAAACAGTATTGAAGCCCCGTGCAGGGAGATATCCCAGTCGTAATGGGCAAAGGTCAGTGTAGTCGACACCTGCAACTTGGGGACTTTGACTAATAAACTGTACTAATTGGCCCAACCAAAAATTCTAGAAAAAAATACATAGATGGGCACATGAGTCTAGTTTCTGGGAAAAATTACGAAACTTATTTTTGAGTTACGAAACTCAAGATATGATTTTTAAAGCGGCTAGTACACAGATTGGGCAGTGTCTGGAAAATAAATTTTGTAAGGGGTTAAAGCCAGATAACACCTCGTGTTCGACTCCGGTGTCGGTTTCGGGTTCAGGGTGTTACATTTTATTGGTATCAGAGCTATGGTTTAGTCGGTTCTAGGACTACCATAGCGTGTATGAGTCTAGCTATACATGCCGAATGTTAATGTTTAAATGTGTGATGACTTCCGACGGTTGAAATGTTTTTGTTTTGATTAGTAAATGGATCCCGGTGTAGAAAGAACCCTAGCGGATGACGTTGAGAGCGTAGCGGCTGCTCCTGCACAAGGGACGCCGCCTGTTGAACCTCAGTCATCTGCGAATAATCAAGGTGAGGGGCTAAACAAGCCTTCTTTACCATGATGAATGAGTGGGTCGCGCAATATGCCCGAACCAACCCGGCTGTCCAACAATTCCCGAATTTGAATAATCCACCCCAAGAGCCTGTAATGCCATCAGTCGCTGATCCTGTGAGGCTGAGTAAGCCTCCTGTAGACTTGATTAGGAAGCGTGGGGCCGAGGAGTTCAAGGCCATAGTAACTGATGATGCCGAAAGGGCCGAGTTCTGGCTAGATAATACCATTCGGGTGTTCGATGAATTGTCATGCACACCCGACAAATGTCTAAAATGTGCTGTATCTTTGTTGCGAGACTCAGCCTACTATTGGTGGAGGACCTTGATTTCCATAGTCCCGAACGAGCGAGTAACTTGGGACTTCTTTCAAATGGAATTCCGGAAGAAATTTATTAGCCAACGGTTCATTGATCAGAAGCGTAAGGAGTTCTTGGAACTCAAGCAAGGCCGTATGACTGTATCTGAATACGAACATGAATTCGTAAGACTCAGTAGGTATGCCCGGAAGTGTGTAGCTGACGAGGTTGCTATGTGCAAAAGATTTGAGGAAGGATTGAATGAAGATTTAAAGCTACTAATGGGTATTTTGGAAATAAAGGAATTTGTAACACTAGTCGAACGAGCCTGCAAGGCGGAGGAACTTGGAAAGGAGAAGAGGAAGGCTGAATTTGAAGCTAGAGATTATCGTAAAAGATCGACGGGTAAAGCTCCGTTCTCAGCTGTGAAGAAGTTCAGGGAGGACATTAATAAGTCGAGGGCGACTGCGGGAATCTCCATCAGGGCAAGACCATCGATGGGCTCCCGAGCTACTTCGGTAGCTAGTGTGGGCAATAATCGTCACGAGAAACCTGAATGTCCCCAATGTGGAAGACGACACCTAGGTGAATGTTGGGGCAAGTCTAATAGCAGGGCCTGTTACGGGTGCGGTTCGAAGGACCATCTCATTAGAGATTGCACGGAGCTGGATGAGAAGAATAAGATTCAAGGTGCAAGACCTAGTGGAGTGACATCTAGAGGTAGACCACCGAGAACTTTTGGAGGCAGGGGTGGTAGTCAGAGGGGGCTTCTGATACGGCCGATCGGGCCGAGAACCGTGCTCCTGCTAGAGCATATGCCATTCGCGCACGAGAGGAGGCATCCTCCCCCGACCTCATCACTGGTACCTTCACTCTCTTTGATACTAATGTGATTGCATTGATTGACCCTGGTTCTACTCATTCATATGTATGCGAAACCTTAGCAACCAGTAAGACTCTACCTGTTGAGTCTACTGAGCTCGTAATTCGAGTATCAAACCCTTTGGGTCAATGCGTACTTGTTGATAAAGTGTGTAAGAGATGCCCTCTAATAATCCGAGAATCCTGTTTTCCGGCTGATTTGATGCTTTTGCCGTTCGACGAGTTTGATGTTATTCTTGGTTTGGATTGGTTAACCGCGCATGACGCGGTTGTAAATTGCAAAAGCAAGACTATCGACTTGAGGTGCACAAATAACGAAATAATCCGAGTTGAGTCTGCGGACTTAAGGGGGTTGCCAGCTGTAATATCAGCAATGTTGGCCCAGAAATATGTAAGGAAAGGGTGCGAAGCATACCTCGCGTATGTACTTGATGACAAGGAGTTAGAAAAGAAACCCGAATCGGTGCCGGTGGTCTGTGAATACCCGGATGTTTTTCCTGAAGAGTTACCGGGTTTGCCACCTGTTCGGGAGGTAGAGTTTGGTATTGAGCTTGTACCTGGAACTACGCCTATTTCGATCGCTCCATATCGCATGGCACTAACCGAGTTGAAAGAGTTGAAAGCTCAGTTGCAAGAATTGACGGATAGAGGTTTCGCCCGACCGAGTTTCTCACCTTGGGGTGCACCAGTATTGTTCGTGAAAAGAAGGACGGAACCATGAGGTTGTGCATTGATTATCGTCAACTGAATAAAGTGACGATAAAGAATAAGTATCCGTTACCGCGTATTGATGATCTATTCGATCAATTAAAGGGAGCATCGGTGTTTTCAAAGATAGATTTGAGATCGGGTTATTATCAGTTGCGGATTCGAGATTCGGACGTACCCAAAACTGCTTTCAGAACGAGGTACGGTCACTATGAGTTCTTAGTGATGCCGTTTGGGCTCACTAATGCCCTGCGGTGTTTATGGATTTGATGAATCGGATCTTTAGGCCGTATTTGAATCGGTTCGTAGTTGTGTTTATTGATGACATCTTGGTCTATTCAAGAGATGAGGCCGAACATGCTGAGCATCTGAGGCTAGTGTTGCAAATTTTGCGGGATAAGCAGTTATATGCTAAGTTCAGTAAGTCTGAGTTCTGGCTAAGAGAGGTTAGCTTCTTGGGTCATGTGGTATCCGCATCGGGTATTCGGGTTGACCCGAGCAAAATTTCAGCCATACTTAACTGGAAGCCTCCGAAAAATGTTACCGAAGTCCGGAGCTTTCTAGGGCTCGCCGGTTATTACCGACGATTTGTCAGAGGTTTCTCGATGATAGCCACACCAATGACGAAGCTACTTCAGAAGGATGTTAAGTTCGAATGGACGGAGAAATGTCAGAAAAGCTTCGATCAACTGAAAACTCATCTGACTGAAGCTCCAATTTTGGTGCAACCCGAATCGGGTAAGGAGTTTGTCGTTTATAGTGACGCATCCCTACTTGGGTTGGGTTGCGTATTGATGCAAGAAGGTCGAGTTGTGGCCTATGCGTCAAGACAATTGAAGCCACACGAGAGAAATTATCCGACCCATGATCTCGAACTAGCCGCCATTGTGTTTGCACTAAAAATATGGCGACATTATTTGTTTGGCGAGAAGTGCCATGTGTTTTCGGATCACAAAAGTCTCAAATATTTGATGACTCAACGAGACTTGAATCTGCGACAAAGACGTTGGCTTGAGTTGTTGAAGGATTACGAGCTTGTCATTGATTACCACCCGGGAAAGGCTAATGTGGTTGCGGACGCCTTAAGCCGGAAATCACTGTTTGCTTTGCGAGCGATGAATGTACACTTGTCTGTTCTACCTGACAATGTGTTAGTAGCTGAATTAAAAGCCAAACCATTATTGACTCATCA
Source organism: Gossypium hirsutum (assembly GCF_007990345.1). NCBI lineage: Eukaryota > Viridiplantae > Streptophyta > Magnoliopsida > Malvales > Malvaceae > Gossypium > Gossypium hirsutum. Next base: position 93,663,879 of record NC_053424.1, read on the forward strand.
AATTCGTGAAGCTCAGAAAGTCGATGATGAATTGGTTGCAAAACGAGCTGAGTGTGTTCCGAACAAGGAATCGGAGTTTCAGATTGATGATGATGGTTGTTTGAGGTTTAGAAGTCGTTTGTGCGTTCCAAGGAATTCGGAACTCATTCCGATGATCCTGAACGAAGCCCATTGTAGCCGAATGTCAATTCACCCGGGGAGCACGAAAATGTACAACGACTTGAAACGTCGGTTTTGGTGGCATGGTATGAAGCGAGACATCTCCGACTTTGTTTTGAGATGTTTAATATGTCAACAAGTGAAAGCGGAACATCAAGTGCCTTCAGGATTACTTCAGCCGATCATGATACCCGAGTGGAAATGGGACCGAGTCACAATGGACTTTGTGTCCGGACTGCCATTGTCCGCAAGTAAGAAGGATGCGATTTGGGTTGTTGTTGATAGGCTGACTAAGTCGGCTCACTTTATCCCCGTGCGTACGGATTTTTCATTGGATAAACTAGCCGAATTGTATGTTTCTCAGATTGTGAGATTACATGGAGTACCTATTTCTATCGTGTCGGATAGAGATCCGAGATTCACCTCGCGATTTTGGAAGATATTGCAAGAAGCTTTGGGTACCCAGCTGCATTTTAGCACCGCTTTTCATCCCCAAACCGATGGTCAATCCGAGCGGATAATTCAGATACTCGAGGATATGCTGAGATGCTGCATCCTTGAGTTTAGTGGTTCGTGGGAACGGTATGTACCTTTGATCGAATTCGCTTACAACAATAGTTTCCAATCAAGTATTAAGATGGCACCTTACGAGGCTTTGTACGGTCGTAAATGCCGTACGCCATTGTTTTGGACCGAGCTCGGTGAAAGTAAAATTTTCGGAGTTGATTTGATTAGAGATGCCGAACAGAAGGTAAAGGTAATCCGTGAAAGTCTGAAGGTAGCCACAGATCGTCAGAAATCGTATGCGGATCTGAAACGGAAGGACATTGAATATCAGGTGGGAGATAAAGTGTTCCTTAAAGTTTCGCCTTGGAAAAAGGTACTTAGGTTTGGCCGTAAAGGCAAGTTGAGCCCGAGATTCATTGGGCCGTACGAAATCTCTGAACGAGTGGGGCCGGTTGCATATAGATTGATTTTGCCCCCTGAACTTGAAAGGATACACGATGTCTTTCATGTTTCGATGCTTCGACGCTATAGGTCTGATCCTTCGCACCTAATTAGTTCGTCGGAGGTTGAAATTCGAGCCGATATGAGTTATGAAGAAGAGCCGATGTGTATCCTAGCTCGTGAAGTGAAGGAGTTGCGGAACAAAAGGGTTCCGTTAGTAAAGGTGTTATGGCTCAAACACGGGATCGAGGAAGCTACTTGGGAAACCGAGAGTTCGATGAAAGAACGATACCCAAACCTATTTACCGGTAAGCTTTCCGGGGACGAAAATTTCTTAAGGGGGGAGAGTTGTGACAGCCCAAAATTTACCCTAGTCGGGAAGTGGTTTCGGGACCACAAGACCGAGTCGTAAAAATAATTACTTGCTATATTCTATGCTTATTATGTGTGAACATGAGTATGTGGAAGTTTCACTCCCTAATTTTACCAATTGCATGAGAAATTATTAATTGGGATCAATTTGAGACATTGTAAAAATATGATAGTCTAATTCAAATGGTCAATTAGTGCATGTACCAAAAAGAGTGGTTTTGCATGTCAAATTGCCCAAAAGATGATGGGTGGCCGGCCAAGGAGTGATAATGCTCCACTCATTCTAATTTAAAATGTTTCTTTGGTGAACAAATGATGGATTAATAATAGAAAAGGGAACAAAAAAAAAGGGTGTCATACTTGCCATCACCTAGCCGAAAAACCAAGAAAAAGAAGGGGAGAAAAGAACTTGGGGGGGAGATTCGGCCATTGCTTGCCTAGGGAGAGTGTTTGATGTTGTGGCATGAAAAATGAGGGAGTTTGAATGCTTAACAAGGAGGGAAGAAGGAGTGTTCATATTTTCTTTCTTTTGCAATTGTTCTAACTAGAGGAAGAAGGGGAAACAAGATTCGGCCAAGGTGGTCCTTTAGACCAAGGTATGTTTAATGTTGTCTTAGAGATGCATGCATGTTTTAAATAGCCCATGTTCAAACCTTGAATCTTGTTGATAACATGAGCAATCGGTCATGAGAAAGTGTTGGATGGAGCTTTCGGTTATGGTATGTGTGAGAAGAACTTGATTCTTTCTTACCTTTAAGTTTTGATGGATCAAGAAAACAAAAGGTTGTTGATGAAAGAAATTAATGTATTAAGAGATTATATGAAACTTATTCATGTTTATATATGTTATATGCAACGAAAATGGTTGATGATTTTGGAGGTGATTAGCTTGAATCGGCCACGGTATATCCATAAACACGATCTATGCTTGTTATGTTACTCATGGTTAAAACAATTCGGCTATGACATTCGGCCATGGATGGTTGTATTTTTTTGATGTTGTTTTTGATGCTTTAGGGCATTGAGGGTTGATTATAGATGAGGTGAGTTTCTTGATTTAAAATTTGATGGATGTTAAGCTAATTGGGCAACCAAAGGTTCAATATTTTTGTTATGAGGTCATATGTGCATTTCGGCCATGGTCTTTGCTTGAATATGATATTTGTAATGTGATTTTCCTAAATTGTCTATGAATTTGGTTGTTGATTTCATGGTAATGGTATATTGAATCCATGAGAATTTAGTAAGGTTGCATTCGGCAACTTACTTGAAATTAAAAATCGATGTCTAAGCTTAGGTGATTTCGATGATGATATATGTGTATATACATAAGTATATTTAGTTGATTCGGCTTTGGTAGTTGCATGAGATTATTAGCCGAATATACTAACATACATATACATGTGAGATTGGATTGTAAATATTTAGCAAGGTGGTTAAACTAGTTAAATTATTGATATAGCTCAAGGAGCTAAAGGAGGTGAATCGAGCAAAGGCAAAGAAAAGGTTATCGAGTAGCCGAGTTGGAACCGTCTTACCCAACACGAGGTAAGTCATTAAGCATGTAGTGGGTGTTATTTTAAATGGTCATAATGTGTATGTATTGATGCTGATTGGAATGAATAAATATACATATATATATGCATGTACGTATGTGATGATGAAATTGTTGAATGAATGAAAAGAGGTAAGATGTACTGAGTTGTTGATCTCGGCACTAAACGTGCGGGATAACCATTTATGACCATGAGATTGGCGCTAAGTGCGCGGGATTAAATTGTACAGCACTAAGTGTGCGATTCGACTATGTTGCACTAAGTGTGCGAAATGGATATGATGCACTAAGTGTGCGAATTGACCATGCGGCACTAAGTGTGCGAGATGGACTATGTGGCACTAAGTGTGCGATTTGATTACGTAGCACTAAGTGTGCGATTTGATTACGTAGCACTAAGTGTGCGAGTTGATTATATAGCACTGAGTGTGCGGGCTCAATAAATATTCGTGAATCATTACGGACACTATGTGTGCGACACTATTGAGTCGATCGCGGACAGCGGATCGGGTAAGTGTTTTGAGTACATGGCTATTATGTGCTATGCTTATACTTGGTGTTGAGCTCGGTAAGTTCGAACCTATGTGACAAATATACTTGAAGTCACGTACATAAAATTTATCGTAGGATGGGTGAAAGGCCGTATAGTCGTTTGGTTGTAACGAAAATAAATCGATTTACGAAATTGCTTCAATGTCCTATTGATGAGTATATAGAATGTGAATGCATGAATTGATATGAAATTGAATTGATAAGTTGGAGAAACTATGGTATGGTTCGGTATGGATGGAGTAAATTGTCTCGTTCCATTTTGTTTCCTCTTGTGATAATGTCGTTGATAGATGGTAGTGCATTGCTTATGACTTACTGAGTTATAAACTCACTCGATGTTTCCTTGTCACCCACTATAGGTTGCTTGGACTCATCTATTTTTGCGGGGTCGGGCCGTCATTGAAGTCATCACACCGGATAACAAGTTTTGGTACTTTCTTCTTAGTGTGTTTAGAAGATCATTTTGGCATGTATAAGCTAGTACGTTGTGTTTGAATTATGGCATGTAAATTTTAAGCCATGCGAAAATGGCACGAATGTTCGATTGAGTTGGATCAAGGGTAGGCATGAAATGGACCTAGTTACTTTCGTAACAGATGCTGGCAGCAGCAGTGTCATGAGATTGAAAAATCACTAAAAATAGTAGGAGTGGAATTAATTGATGAATAAATTATGTAATCGAAGCTCGATGAGTCTGATTTCATGAGGAAGTAACGAAAAGATCATATGAGCAGTATATTAAGAGATAATCAGATTTTTGTGGGACAGGGCCAGAACGGTTTCTGGATTCCCTGCTCCGACTTTGGAAATTCATTATAAATTAACCAGAGATAATTAGGGGTCGTACCATATATGTACAGATTCCTCTCTGAGTCTAGTTTTCATAGAAACAAACGGAAACAGTATTGAAGCCCCGTGCAGGGAGATATCCCAGTCGTAATGGGCAAAGGTCAGTGTAGTCGACACCTGCAACTTGGGGACTTTGACTAATAAACTGTACTAATTGGCCCAACCAAAAATTCTAGAAAAAATACATAGATGGGCACATGAGTCTAGTTTCTGGGAAAAATTACGAAACTGATTTTCGAGTTACGAAACTCAAGATATGATTTTTAAAGTGGCTAGTACACAGATTGGGCAGTGTCTGGAAAATAAATTTTGTAAGGGGTTAAAGCCGGATAACACCTCGTGTTCGACTCCGGTGTCGGTTTCGGGTTCGGGGTGTTACAACTACGCACAAAGATGGGTCCTCAAGGGAGGTTGGGAATATATATTGGTTATGAATCTTCTTCTATAATTAAATATGTTGAACCATTAACAGGAGATTTATTTATTGCATGATTTATTGATTGTCATTTTGATGAAACAACATTCCCAACATTAGGGGGAGAGAAAATACAAGTGGTAAAAGAAATTACATGGAATGAATCATCCTTATCTCAATTAGATCCTTGTACAAGTCAATGTGATCAAGAAGTTCAAAGGATTATACATTTGCAGAACATTGCCAATCAACTGCCAGATTCATTTACTGACCTAAAGAGAATTATAAAATCTCACATACCAGCTGAAAATGCTACAATACGAATTGATATCCCAATAAGGCAAATTGTTAGTGCAAAAGAAAGTAATCCACGCTTGAAGCGCGGAAGGCCAATCGATTCCAAAGATAAAAATTCTTGTAAAAGGAAAGGAGCAATTATTCAAGATTGTAATATTGTGGAGGCAAGTGCCCCAGAAGAGGCCAAAGATATAACTAATCAAAAAACCCTAGAAGAGGTTCAGGTACCTGAAAATGGTGATAACGAAGAAATCTCAATAAGTTATATTACTTCAGGAAAAAGATGGAACCGAAAAAATATAGTTGCCGACAAAAATTTTGCTTATAATGTTGCTATTGAAATAGCAAAAGAAAATGAGGATCCTGAGCCTAAATCTATTGAGGAATGTAGAAATAGAAAAGATTGGCCAAAATAGAAAGACGCAATTCAAGCAGAATTAAATTCACTTTCTAAACGTGAGGTTTTTGGACCTATAGTCCAAGCACCTAAATATGTAAAGCCAATAGGATATAAATGGATATTTGTATGAAAATGAAATGAGAAAAATGAAGTCATAACATATAAATCACGACTTGTAGCACAAGGATTTTCACAAAGACCCTGCATTGATTATGAAGAGACATATTCTCCTGTGGTGGATGCAATCACGTCTAGATACCTTATTAGATTGGCAGTATGTGAAAAACTTGACATGCGTCTAATGGGTGTTGTTATAGCCTATTTGTATGGTACATTTGATAGTGAAATTTATATGAAAATCCCAGAAGGATTTAAAATCCATGAAGGATATAGAGTTTCCCGGGAAAATTGCTCAATCAGATTAAAGAAAAGTTTATATGGATTAAAACAATCTGGACGTATGTGGTACAATCATCTTAGTGAATATTTATTAAAAGAAGGTTATAAAAGCGATCCAATCTGCGCATGTGTTTTTATAAAAAGGTCTGAATCAAACTTTGTGATAATTTCTATTTATGTTTATGATTTAAATATTATTGGAACTCCTGAAGAGCTTCAAAATGTAGTAAATTATTTAAAGAAAGAATTTGAGATGAGAGATCTTGAAAAAACAAAATTTTGTATTGGCCTGCAGATCGAGCATTTAAAAGATGGAATTCATGTCCATCAGTCAACTTATACGAAAAAGATCTTAAATAAATTTTATATGGATAAAGCACATCAATTAAGTACCTTGATGGTTGTACGATCGTTAGATGTGAATAAAGATCAATTTCATCTTTGTGAGAATGATGAAGAGTTTCTTGGTCCTGAAGTACCATATCTAAGTGCCATAGGAGCATTGATGTATCTTGCAAATAACACAAGACCTGATATAGCTTTTACTGTAAACTTGTTAGCAAGATTTAGTTCCTCTCCAACATGTAGACATTGGAATGGAATTAAACATGTATTTAGATATCTTAGAAGGACCATTGATATAGGGTTATTTTATTTAAATGATTCAAAATCTCTATTAGTTAGTTATAGTGATGCTGGATATTTATCGGATCCACATAAAGGTTAATCTCAAACGGGATATTTATTTACATATGGAGGTACTGCCATATCATGGCATTCGACAAAGCAAACATTAGCTACTGCCTCTTCAAATCATGCTAAAATAATTGCAATGCATGAGGCAAGCCGAGAGTGTGTTTGGCTATGGTTATTAACCCAACATATCCAGAAGATATATAATTTGCCTTTACAGGAAAATATGCCAACTATCTTATACGAAGATAATGCAGCATGTATAGCTCAATTAAAGGGTGGTTATATCAAAAGTGACAGAACAAAACATATTTCACCAAAATTATTCTTCACTCATGATCTTGAAAAGAAAGGCGACATAAAAGTTCAACAAATTCGTTCTAGTGATAATTTAGCAGATCTTTTTACCAAGGCATTGCCAACTTCAACATTTGAAAGACTACGAAACAAGATTGGAATGCGTTGACTAGAAGATATAATGTGATGTCGCCATTAGGGGGAGTCTAAAACATGTTGTACTCTTTTCCTTTAACCAAGGTTTTGTCCCACTGGGTTTTCCTGGTAAAGGTTTTTAACGAGGCAACTTGTAATAGGAGATTGTGTACTCTTTTTCCTTCATTAAGTTTTTATCCCACAGGATTTTTCCTAATAAAGGTTTTAATGAGACATATTCTTATTTAAAAGACATCCAAGGGGGAGTGTTGTAAATTAAATGGATGTCATAACCCCCTTTAAGCATATTAAAGTAATGAGATAAAACTCTTTCCTTAATTTATAATCAGGAGATTATTAAATAGAGCAATTAAGAAACTATAATTCATTAAATGTAATACCTTTATTAATTGAATGTAAAGGAGCTTATAAATAGCACCTTGTAAGTGAAAATAAAATAATGAAATTCTCTCATATTTTCCATCCTCTTTTATTTATTGTTTTATTAATTTTGCTATAACACAAAATATATAGACCATAGGTATTTCTACTCTTCAAAATTTTGAAATTTAATCTCTATTTTCCTTTTTTTGTCAAATTTCGAAAATTCATATTCAATTGTTAATACTTTTTTTTTGTTAAATTTGTTGTTGTGACATAAGTAACAATCAAGGGCGAATGTAAAGGGCCAAGCAAGATCCTCAACCCCCCAAAAGAATGAACAATTACAATTTTCTCTCATATAAATTATTAATTATAAATTTATATACGGTGAAATTGCACTTTGGCTTCATAAAAATGAAAACCATTTTGTTTAGTCCTCTTCAAAAATGATGTAATCATAAACTAATATATTATAAAATTATATTTTGACTTCTCAAAAATTTATAATTCAATTTTGGTCCCTCCTAATTCACCCCTGGTAAAAATCTAACTAAAAAATGACGCAATGAACTTAAATTTAATAAAATAATTTTAATAGTGTTAACAGTTGTACCTTAAATTTAAAATCTGAAAAGTAAAAGGATTAAATTATTAAAAATAAAAGTATAGGGAGTAAATTTTAAATTTATGAAGAATATAGGAACTTATGGCATATTTTAACATTTTGTTTGTATTTTAACCTTGGTCGGATCATTGGTCATTGGGTTGAGTCAGATAGAATTGGGATTAAAATAAATAAAACTACTAGGACATCCATTAGCTGGGATAAGCAGTTTGATTTAGCTTATAACAAAGATTCACCAAGACAACTTGTTACTACTTCTAACCTTCCTTTATCAGGTGATTTGATTATATTACATATTGATGGTGTTGTTAAGACTATTGCAGGTATTGTTGCTGCTGGGGGTGTAGCGCAAAATTAGAATAGAGATTGGATCTTAGGGTTCAATCATTATTTAGGGGATTGTTTAGTTTTTGATGCAGAGTTTTGGGACGTTCTTGATGGACTGATTCTTTTTAAAAGACCTGTTTAATAAGGTTTTGATTCATATAGATAATCTAAATGTGGCTAACGCTTTCTAAAATAGACAATTGGTAGATCCAACCTTAGCTTTGATGAGCAGGATTTATCAGATATTAGAGACTATGGATCAATGGAACATCAGACACATCCCAAGGGAGAGAAATCAAGTGGTTGATTGCATTGTTAAGATGATTTTGATATGATAACTGAAGTGCAAGTATTTAAAGACGTATCTGAGCATATTGGAGAAGTTTATGTGGCGGCAGAGTTAATGGATTTTTTTCAGCATATGATGGTTTAATTTAGTTTTCTTTTGCATTTTTTTCTTACGAAAAAAATATTAGGTCGAATGTAAAAAACTAAAAAAATAACTCAAGGAATTACTAAAACTCAGTTTAACCAGTTCAAATGGTTTTTATTTTCGAATTAATGAAAGTTTTAAATGGTTGAATCCAAAAGTGGTTCAACATCAATGTTTAGGCCGATGACCCAACTAGTTTTCAATTTAATTGATCTTATTGAACAATTCGATCTAATTTCAATAATACCACAAATAGTAATTAATTTAAATTTATTTTAAATATTTAAATTTTTTATTCTTAACTTATATAACTCATAATACCAACGATAAAAATTTTATTATATTATATTGGAAAAATTTCTTAGCCCTCCAATTTAAAATATATATATTTTAGCCATTCATTTAATTTTTTGTAACACCCAGTATTGGCAAGTCTTGATTTTGGGCGAGTAGCCCGAAGGAATCTAAGTGGCGCGGTCTTATCTTCCTAGTTGACTCTTCTAGCGTATACGTAGGGCGCATGGCTAATGTTAGAGTATGAGGTAATGATTGCTCTCAGAATTGTGTGAATATGTACGAAAGAAGGGATTGGTAGGTGTATCAAGGATTCTTTGGTAATGAGGGCATTACCAAAGGTAATACGCCAAGTTGGTCTAGTTTGTAACATCCCACCCAGTAAAGCTCTAGTGCTCGAGTGTTGTTATAGGAGTAAGAATTTCAAAATAGGTTTTGAGTGAGTTAAGCATTAGATTTAACCAAAGGGTTGAATTCTACGAGTGCATCCTTGGTCGAAGTCTTGATTAGGCAAACAAGTCAAAGAAAAGTGGTAGTGTATTTCTATCTGCCCAAATGATACTTTGGCGGATAGATTGGGCGAACTAGTAACATTGGCGCAACAAGTGAAAATGTCTCAGAAAGTTAGACATCTTGATGAGTGGAACTTAGTAAAGTGTTAAGAAAGTTCGAGATGAATTGGGATATCACCGGAGGACGTTGTAAGCCAAGTTTGGCTAGTTAAAGTGTAACAACCTGTTTTTAGTGATATCAAAAATAATGGTTTTAAGACCACAATTTCAACAAGGGTGTTATTATTTTATTATATGGGATTATATTAGGGTCGTGTTAAAATTTTGTTAAGAAATTTCAATGTTTAAATGGTTAATTAAGTAAAAAAGACTAAACTGTAAAAAGTGTACAAGTTGAGTTATTAGTTAAAGGGGACAAATGGGTATGAAACCTTAAACTATTGGGATAAAATAGTAAATATACCATCCTTAATGTTAGTGGACAAATTTGGACACAATTATGTTAGTTTTAAGTTATATTAGTAAGGGTAAATTGGTAATTAGTTATATAAAAACAAAACAAATGAAAACATGCTATCATCTTCTTCATATTTTTGTGTTTCAATCGAATTCTCCATGGAAGGGGAAGCTTGAATTTTGGCTAGTTTAAAATTCCTTGCATGGTATAATTTCGTGATCCGTTTTTAATGATTTTTATGTTTTTGAGATCGTTGCAACTAGGTCCAGCTAGCCTATACCTTCAGTTTTGAATCTTTTAAAAATTTTGGAAGTTTCCATTAATGAATATTGGTTTTTTATGATGATAATTATATATTTGAAACTTTGATTGTGATATTTGGTTGTTTTGTAAAGTGATTTTTGTTAGATTTTGATTTAAGGATTAAAGTGTTAAAATGTCAAAATTTCAAGGTTTGATGGTGAATTTGATGTGCAATAGGGACTATTAAAGGTCCTAGAACAATCGGCTATAATTTTATTATTATAAAATTTTCAATTTGATGATTTTCGGGTTAAAGGATTAAATTGAAAAAGTTGTAAAAGTTTAGGGAAATGTGTAATTAATGAAAAGTTAAGAGTCATATACATTGAGTGGAATGTGAAATATGTATGATATTAATATATATTTTAATTATTATATAGATTAAAACTTGGAATAGAAAGACTAATCGAGGAAAAGGGAAAATAGTGGATTATTCCTTGTATGTTGATCAGCATTAAATAGTAGGTAAGTTCATGGTATTTCAATACATAAATGAATTTCTACTTGTGTTCTTATTTTATGATTCTTTAATTAATATGCTTATAGAAAATTATTGTATGGTTGCACATATGTGCCCCTGTTTGTACCTTGGTACCCCGATTGCACATACGTGCCCCTGTTTGTACTTCGGTACCCCTGATTGCACATACGTGCCCCTATTTGTACTTCGGTACCTTGAATGCACTTTAGTGCCCCTATTTATACTCTGGTGACTCTCAAACAAATAGTATATGAATTATGTTTATATGTATTTAGATTACATGTTATACTATGTCCTTACTAAGCTTTGTAAGCTTATCAGTTCTTATGGATTGTTTTGTAGATAAACATTGCTGACTGTTTGGAAGGATCATTCAACCGGCTAACACTATCCATCTAAGTTGTTAGTTTTTGTATCTCCTAGGTTAGTGGCATGTATATATAGATAAATATGTTAGTTTGGTACACTTCGATACTTTTGTAACACCCCTCACCCGTATCTTACGCCGGAACAAGATTACGAGGCATTATCGAACTTATAACTTAGACAATTATACATTTCATAATAAATTATCATTCAATTCAAAAACCATTCAAATACATCCATACAGTCCCTAAAATGAGCTTTCGAGGCCCCAAATAGACATTAAAAGTGGTTCGAGACTAAACTGAGTACTCAAGAAGTTTTTAGAAGAACATTAAAATTTTTTTAAAGTGCAGAGGACACACGCCTGTGTGGCCAGACCGTGCGTTTCACACAGCCAAGAGACACACCCGTGTCTCAGGCAGTGCGGACATTCAAAATGGGGACACATGGCTGTGTCCCAGCTCGTGTCCAACCCTGTGTAACTCACTGACTTGGGTCATACGACCAACCACACTATAACAGCTCATTTTTAGTGAAATCGGAACAAAGGTTTGGGACCACAAATCTGACACGGAAATAAAATTTATTTTAATATTATTGCATGGTTTGCATTATGATAGAAATGTCATATGAAAATTCTGATAAGAAAATTTTACCGATTTTGTGTTTAATTAGGGAAAGGACCAAATTGCATAAAATGCAAAAGTTGAATTCTAGTAGCTATAAGTATCAAATAGCTATGGAATTCAAAAATTGAGCTTCTTATATGGTAATTAGACCATTAAAGAAAAGTTAGTAGATATTTTTGATGAATCATCCATGGAAAATTAGAAAAATGTAAGGACTAAATCAAAAAGTGGAAAAATTAATGGATGATAAATAATTAAATAGAAGTAATATCATTTTATATCATCTTCATCCCCAAAAATTCCATGGAAACCCTAGGAAAGAGAAAGGAAACTAATCAAGCTTAATTAGGTATGTTTTCTTATCCCGTTTTTAGTAATTTTTATATTTTTGAGATTGAGATAGTTTAATCTATCTATTTTGGGGATTAATTTGAAAATTTATCAAATCATTAAAGTCTTTCCATGGATGAATATGCTGAAATTTTGAAATTTATGGTAGAAAACAAAATGTTGTTGATAGATAAACAACTTTTACAAAGAGAATTTTGATGAAAATATGATTTGACTAAATTGTAAATATGTAAAAGTTATGGAAAAAATTATGAATTTTGTGAAATACATGTGCTGTAAAAGTTATATGAAATTTCAGTTAGGCTGAGAATAATGATTAAATTGCATGAATTTCAATTTTCGAGCCCAGAGACAAAATCGTCATTAGTGAAAAGTATAGGGGCAAAATAGCAATTTTTCCTAGGATGTAAATTGAATTAAATTGAGTATGAAATGGATTAAGTTGATGTTAAATTTATTTATATACGTCCTGAAAGACCTAATATCGAGTTGGATCGAGGAAAACAAAAAGTTTCGGATTAGTTGATTTCATATACGAACAAGTATCGAGGTAAGTTCGTGTAACTAAATTGTGTACATTCTTATGTTTGAATTGAATGTTATATTTGTGAATTATGAATTTTTTATATAAATAAAAATAATTATATACCCGAGAATTGTTGAGTCTCGTTTGAATAGGTGAAATTCGATGGATACAAGTTTTTCCCGAATTGGTTGTGGTCGTGCTATGTTCCAGACACACTATAGCTCAAAAGAGCTTTCTGTTATTAGCCCACTCAAGCTTCCCGTTATATGGTTTAGTGAGCTTCCCATTATAGCTCTTAGGAGCGTCCTGATAGGTTGTGATCCTACATTTTTTGTGGACACACGTTAGCTCTTATGAGCATCCCGATTAAAGGTTCTTTGTGAACTTCTCGTTAATTGGCTCTTTGTGAGCTTCCCGATAGTGCTCGCTTGAACTTCCTGATATTAGCTATCTGAAGCTTCCCGATATGGTTCTTTGTGAACTTCCCAACAAGGTTCTTTGTGAACTTCCCGATTATGGCTCTTATGAGCTACCCGTTATATAGCTTGGATAAGCTTCCCAATAGGCTTTTTATAAGCTTACTGAAATGGCTTTGTGTGAACTTCCCGTTATAAGGCTCGAGAGTGTGTTTCTCGATTATGTGCCGTAATTGGGTACCCTTGAAAATAAATTGATGAATTATAGTAGTGTACACTAAAGTGTACTATATGAGCGTATCCATCGATATTTCTAATAAATTCAACGGGTAAAGTTCCAACATGGCTAAACTGAATTTGAAATGATTTGTCATCAAAGTGTACATGTAATATAGAATAATATTATGTAAAGCATATGAATATGAAAGATATTAAATGATGAGCTTATCCATGTTCTTGGTATTATGTGAATTACTTGACTAACATGATTTGGTGAAATTATGTTTTTGGCTATAAGTCAAATTATTTGGATGCATTAGTGTATGTTTATCTTAAATGTAAATATATGGTAAGTTAAATTCCTATTATACAAACTTACTAAGCATTAAATTCTTTCTAGGTTTTCTTTTCTCTGTTTTATAGTGCTCGGAAGCTCGTAAAGGTTGGATATCGGTCGGAGTATCATCATACTATCCTCTAGTTTGTTTTGGTATAAATAGAAAACTTACTTTGACATAATGGCATGTATAAGCTAATTTTTACCAATGACAATATGTAAATGGATGTTTGTAGTCTAGCCATTGGAATGGCTAGTAATGGTATATTTTGGTATGATAATATAAAGTTATATCATGTTTAATACATACATGTATAAGGTTTGGTTAAATTGATTTAGAGAAAAATATAAATCATCACAAGAAGTGTAATATCCTGATTTTGGGCCTAGTCGGAATAGTGGTTTCGTGACCACAAAATCCGAGATAAAAATAATTATTTTATGATTATTTTAAGGTCTATGATATGATTGCATGATTGTGTGAAAATTTCGTGATGAAATTCTATGCCTAAAGTGCTTAAATTGAAAGTAGGGACTAAATCGAATAAGTTGCAAAACTTGCATTCTAGAAGTTTTTAGTATGAAATTGTTTTGGAATATTAATGAGGAGGTCTTAAATAGCAATTTGACCAATTTTAAGTTCATGGACAAAATTAGGACATGGAAGGAATTTTTGGAAAGTTTAGTAGTAAGGGTATTTTGGTCATTTAGTTATTAAAATGAATTAAAAACAAAATTAAAAGCCAATTTTTGTCCATCTTCTTCATTAGGCCGAAATTTTAAGGGTTCTCCATAGCTAGGGTTTGTTTCAAGCTTCCAAGCTCCATAGTAAGTGATTCCAAGCCCCGTTTTAATGATTTTTACGTTTTTAGAGTCCCGGTAGCTCAATTAAGCTTATGCTAGCAATAATTCAACCTAGGGTTCATATTTGGAAAAATACCCATAGGTAAAATTTGTGTATTTTGGTGTTTTATGATAGAATATGAGGTTTTAAATTATGTTAGACAACTTGTGCTACTCGGTTTTAAGTGAAAACGAGCAAAAATGGCTTAATCGGTAAAAATACCTAATAGTCTTAAGTACATGTTAGAGTGAGAATTTGATGTTGCCATAGAAGGGAAAAATGATCAGGATGTTATAAAACATAAGAATAAGGAATAAAGTTTAATTCCCGAGCCTAGGGGCAAAAGTGTAAATATGCAAAAGTTTAGGGGCAAAATTATAATTTTTCCAAAATATGATTTTGGGTCAATTTGAATAATGTGAGTCCTAATTAGACTATATTTTAAATGATAGAGCAAGGAAAACTGAAATTCGGGCTAAAATGGGGAAAATACCAAGTTGTGGACGAAATGGTAAAAGTAGCCATTTTCGCATACGAGGTAAGTTCATGTGTAAACAATGTAGCATAATTGTTATTTTTAAGTTATTGATGTTAATTATATGATATGATGCTGATTATTATCATGAAATATTATGCTTTGTGGTTATTGTTGAATAATATGTAATTATGTGAATTACTTGATGAGTATGAACTATCACCGAAGTACCGATTTCGATATTCCGTGGAAGACGGCAAAGATGTGTGATCGAGGAAAACGCCCGTTTGAACCTTAGGAATAGATTAGGATACAAGTGACATGTCACTAGGATGGTTGAGCATCCGAACTCGTTGAGTTGAGTCCGAGTTCACTTATGGATGCGAATGTCCGAACTCGTTGAGTTGAGTCCGAGTTCGAGAGATGTAACTAGGCATCCGAGCTCGTTTAGTTGAGTCCGAGTTCACTTATGGATGTGAATGCCCGAGCTCGTTGAGTTGAGTCCGAGTTCACTTATGGGCGGGTTACATGGTAGCTTGGCTACATATGTGGCACTTATGTGCAAACTTTCCATGTATCCGAATTATATTCCGATGTGTTCAACGGGTAAAGTTCTACTGAAATGGAGGAATACTCAAGATGAAAGGGACGTATTGATAAGTGTTGTGAAATGGATACTTTGAACAGGTATGTACTTAACCCTCGGGTTGAAAAATCGATATAACAACAATATGGTAAGATGATAAATGAAAATGTGATATGAATGTCTTGGTGATGATTATGCAAATGATGTTTTATGTTTGCTTATATGGTTATGTTACTTGCTATTTGCATGTGAACTTATTAAGCATTTATGCTTACTCCCTCCTTTTCATTCCTTGTAGTTTTGACAAGCCAGCTCGGAAATCGGGAACGGTCGGAGGCTCGCTCACACTATCCGTATACCATCTTGGCATAATGGCTTGTATATTTTGAGTATGGCATGTATAGCATTATAATCATTTTGTATATATGGTCTTATGATATGGTTATTGAGTGGTATGGAAATACTTGGTAATGATTAGCCATTGGAATGGCTAATCATGATCATATTTGGTGTTATGTATGCTAAATTGCTAGCTAATCCATGGAAACCATGAAATAGGTAAAATTTACCATAAAATAGATTCAGACAGCAGCAGTGACGTGAGTTTGAAAAATCACTAAAAATAGTAGAGATACAATTAAATGATGAATAATATATGGAATTGAATAATTATGAGTCTATTTTCATATGGATGGAATAAAACAGGTATATGAGTTATATTTTATGAGATGTTTAAATTTTTGTGAAACAGGGCCAGAGCGATTTCTGGATCCCCTGTTCTGACTTTGTAAATTCACCATAAATTTTAAAAAGATAATTAGAAGTCATTATTTATATGTACAGATTCCTTATTGAGTATAGTTTTATTAGAGACAAACGGAATAGTCATTGAAGCTCTGTAGATGGAGATATCTGATTCGTAATACACAGAGGTCAGAGTAGTCGAACCCTGAAACAGGGGAGACTTTAACTAATAAACTGTACTAATTGGCCAGACCAAAAATTCTAGAAAAAAATTAGTAGATAGATATATGAGTCTAGTTTCAGGAAAAATTTACGGAATTGGATTTCAAGTTTCGGAACTCGAGATATGATTTTTA
Organism: Gossypium hirsutum; assembly: GCF_007990345.1. NCBI lineage: Eukaryota > Viridiplantae > Streptophyta > Magnoliopsida > Malvales > Malvaceae > Gossypium > Gossypium hirsutum. The sequence continues at coordinate 93,680,615 of NC_053424.1, forward strand.
AAGCGACTGTGATGCAGTTAGCCAGGTTGTCTGGAAATTTTAAAATGAATTGTATGAGCTGTTTAAGTAATGAATTAAGTCTATTAACACCTCGTGTTCGACTTCGGCAATGGTCTCGGGTACGGGGTGTTACAAGAAGGTAAGCTTGATTATATGAATTTGTGATACTATTTCATATATATATTAATGATGTTTACTTGATTTGTATAACTTGAATTGGTTGTTTAATATATGTAAATGTTGTTGTAGGTTGAAGGTTAAATTTGGGTGAGAAATAGGGCTAAGAAATGGCCTTATTTTGTCCACACGGGTAGACACACGGGCATATGTCTTGACTGTGTGTGACACACAGCCTGATACATGGGCATATGGTTTGGCCGTATGTCCTATGTATCCTAAAATTTAGAAACAGAATGACTCAGGATTAGGCACACTGGCGGAGATACGGGCGTGTATCTCAGTCGTGTGTGCTATACGGCCCAGAACACGAACGTGTGCCTTGGCCATGTGAAACCTGTACCTAATTGTGAAAATTAAATTAACCACATGGCCTAGCACACGAGCGTGTGACAGACCGTGTGGCACAAGTCAGGGAGTCATACGGGTAAGAACATGAGCTAGGATACGGCCGCGTGCCTCACATTGAATGCCCACACGGCCTGAGATATGGGCATGTCACTTGGCCGTGTGGCTACTCACACGGGCATGTGATCCCTGTGTTAAAGAAAAATTTTTAAATATTGCAAAAACTTTTCTGAGTTCCTTATTTAGCCCAACGTGATTCTAATGTCTAAATTGGGCCTCGAGGGTCCATTCAAGGTACAATATGATTAATTTTGGATATGAAAAGTAAATGACATTAATTATATGAAATTACTCTGTAAACTCCGATAATGCTCTGTAACCCTGTTCCGACAATGGATACGGGTTAGAGGTGTTACACACAGGCCTGTGTGCCAGGCCGTGTACACTTCGAAATTGCCTCACATGCTTGTGTGCCAGGCCGTGTGAAAATTGGAGGGAATTCTGACTTGTTCCACATGGCCAAGCCACACACCCGTGTGAGAGGTCGTGTGAAGCTATTGACTTGGTTTCTATGGAAGTATCAGGGGACACACGACCGTGTCACCTGGCCGTGTGTCACACCCGGCTGAGACACACACCCGTGTGGACAAAAATAGGTCATTTTCCAAGCCATATTCCTCACCCACATTGGTACTGTAACACGCCTTATCCGCATCCAAGGCCGGAACAGAGTACGAGGCATTACCAGACTTAACAATACATATAGACGAAAACCGGGCCATAAAATTTCATTTAATTCAAAACTTTTCGAACACATGCATAACAAACAAAGTTAACTATATCATCACATCAAAACATAGGACATGGCACAATTAATTAAACTTATAAACCATAATGGATAAGGACCACATCTCATGATTTTATATGATAACTCAATGCAGACTGATTCGTATGGTCAAAATCATAATAAAAATACATATCACAAACCAACTTCCTATACATGTCACTCACTTGATATTTCTAATATTTGAATTAATTTTCCCAAAAATGATAGTTTGATAGTGTGATTTTGCCTCCGACGATCTCCAACCCCGAGCCGACCTGCCAATACTAAAGAAATGGAGAGGATGGGTAAGCTTTACGCTTAGTAAGTTCATATGAAAATAATAAGCAATTACTACCATGCTTTTCAAGATAAAACACTATAATTGTACAATTACACATATTTAGGACAGATTGTTTTCTAGAGTTCTGGTGTTAAAAAAAATCATATCTCAAGTTACAAAACTTGAAATCCAATTCCGTAAATTTTCTATGCAACTATACTCATATTTCTACTTACTAATTTTTTTCTAGAATTTTTGGTCTGGCCATTTAGTACAGTTTATTAGTTAAAGTCTCCCCTGTTTCAGGGTATGACTACTCTGACCCCTGTGCACTACGAACCAAATTTCTCCCTGTACAGAATTCCAACGACCATGATGTTTGTTTCCCTTAAAATTAGATTCAATAAGGAATCCATGTATGTAAGGAATGGCTCTCAATCATTTTTGTGAAATTTATGGTGAATTTCTAAAGTCAGAACAGGGGATCTCGAATTCATTCAGACCCTGTTTCACAAGAATTCAAATATCACACAATATAGAATTCTTTTTCTTCCCCTGTTTTTTTCATATGAAAATAAACTCATTAAGCTTTATTTTCATATATAATTTGCATTTTTATTCAACTTCCACAATTTTTAGTGAATTTTCAAAGTCATCCAACTGCTGCTGTCTAACACTGTTTTACCACTAAAATTCATTCTTACATAATTCCACTTAATCCATTTTGTCTTATGGAAATTCACCCAATTATCGAGCACATTGGTCATAATTTTTCATAAACATATACCGACACTTATTCATCATATAATCATGTTCAATTGTATTTTTACTTAATCGATTTTCCTGTTGAACTCTTTGGAATAATAACTGATACTCAATTGCCTGCACATAGTTTCACACTTGTAGCCAAAGCTATCTGGTATGCATAGTAGCCTGCACATAGTGCTACATATGCGACCAATTATCCGGTACACGTAGTAGCCTGCACTTAGTACTACACACGTGACCAATTATCCGGTACACGTAGTAGCCTGCACTTAGTACTACACACATGACCTAACCATCTGATACACGTAGTAGCCTGCACTTAGTACTACACACGTGATCACAGTTTTCGGGTACGCATAGTAGCCTGCACTTAGTACTACACATGCGACCTCACAATAGATCATTCGTATCATTTTTATTCCGAAGGTTCAATTGGGAAATTCCTCACTTTTCAACATTTTACTAAATTGTCCGTAATCAATTTAAATTCATAATTTACATCAAATAACCATTTGATAGGCAACCACATTTCATATGATATCAAAATATAATAACATAAAAGGAATCGATAGATTATTTATGTACGAATTTACTCGAAGTGTCGATCTCACTATCCATAGTACCAATTGTCCATTCATAGTATAATAAGACATAACTCAAATATCAAATCAGCTTTTAAGAATTTACATAACATATATCACATATTTCATATATCACTCGTCATGTATCATCATTTTATTGCATTTCATGTAACATTCTTTCATGTCATATTTCCTCATCATAAACACCATTCCATCAACTTTCCAATATGTTAAATCATAAAATATATGCAATAATAGTAAGAAATATAATTCAAACATAACATTGCATTATTATTATCATACGAACTTACCTCGATCCAGAAACAATAATTTACCATTTTATTCCACAACCTTGTATTTTCCCGATTTAAGCCCGAATCTCGATTTCCTTCATATATAATATCACATTTAGCCTAATAATTAGTCACACTATTCATACGGGTCCAAAAATCATATTTTCAAAAATTTTCATTTTGACCCCTAAACTTTTGCATATTTGCACTTTTGCCCCAAGGTTCGGAAATTAAACTTCATCCTATTTTATTATGTTTTATGACATGCTGATCATTTTTCCCTTCTATGGCAACATCAAATTCTCACTCTAACATGTACTTATGACTATTAGGCATTTTTACCGATTAAGCCCTTTTGCTCGTTTTCACTTAAAACCGAGTAGCACAAGTTGTCTAACATAATTTAAAACCTCATATTCTATCATAAAACACCAAAATACACAAATTTCACCTATGGGTATTTTTCCAAATATGAACCCTAGATTGAATTATTACTAGCATAAGCTAAATTAAGTTACTGGGACTCCAAAAACGTAAAAATCATTAAAAACGAGGCTAGAACGGACTTACAATCGAGATTGGAAGCTTGGAAACCCTAGCCATGGAGTCTCCCTTGGTATACACGTCCATGGTGAAGAAGATGAGCAAAATTGGCTTTTAATTTTGTATTTTAATTCATTTTACCCCTAAATGACCAAAATGCCCTTACTACTAAACTTTCCAAAAATTCCATTCATGTCCAATATTTGTCCATAAAATTTGAAATTGGTCAAATTTCTATTTAAGACCTCCTAATTAATATTTCAAAGCAATTTCATACTAGAAACTTCTAGAATGCAAGTTTTGCAACTTATTCAATTTAGTCCCTAACTTCAAATTAAGCACTTTATGCATAGAATTTCTTCACGAAATTTTCACACAATCATGCAATCATATCATAGACCTAAAAATAATCATAAAATAATTATTTCTATCTCGAATTTGTTGTCACAAAACCACTATTCCGATTAGGCCCTAATTCGGGATATTACAATTCTCCCCTTTTTAAGGATTTTTGTCCCCGAAAATCTTACCAAAAAAGTGGTCTTCACTTAGATTCCTCAATTTCATATTCAGTGTTGAAGAACTTTCACTCAGGCGGTGCCTCCAATATATCTCTTTAATTTCTCATATATTCTGAAATTCATTATCAGAAGTCGGTCCTCACTGTACTCTTTTAGTTTGCTACTCAGTATCACATTTTTCTCTTTCCACTACGGAAATAATTCTGATATAACCTCGAAAATAATCCTTTCTTCTAGTTACAAAATAATTCATCATGCCATCCTTTACTATTCATTCATTACGTTAATCAAAACCGTCTCAATTGCATTAGCTCAAGTACCAAAATATCTCAATTGAAGACATTAACTATAATTGACTTACTTGAGAGAAGTAATCCACTATACCGATTGAAACTCGCACTTTTATCACTTATACCTTTACTGTTGTCAAACCTTACACGAAAATTAGAAAAATCCCAATACTGAAATCACCACATCACCCAAATCAAATCAGAAGTATAGCCATACTTGACATGATTATCACGAGCTGAAGAATGCACTCCGAACATGAGTCATAGTTGAAAAATTACGGAATAAAGATAACAAGAAAATCGAATAAAGAAATCCAAGATAGAAAAACCCAGAATAAAGAAATCCAGAATAAAGAAACCCAAGATACGATATTATGCCGGAAAATTGAAAACCAAACTCATAGGAAAATATAGAAGATCACGATAATTCCTCAGAGAAAAGAAATCCAGTAGAAAACATCATTTAGTCTCACTGGAATCAAATGCAACAAGAACAATATATCTTCCCATATATATACATATCAAATGGAGCATCAAGTAGAAGAAACAGAATCATAGTATCATACATATTCTCTTATCAATTTTTTTTATCAGGCAGAATATAATAGAATGCCCGAAGGAATAGAGCAATATAAATTATAAACCAGTCAGGCTACCAATGCTTTCATTTAACATCAGGATTAGAAAACATCCCCATATAACAAGAATTTCTTCAAAAGATCAATAACCATAGAAATATTTCTGGGAACGGATAAACACATAGAACATCTTAGAAGAAACTGCTAAAATCTGTCCAACCATAACTGTCACACTCAGATATTACACATTTCAGATATCATTTCCCCAACTATTTCTGCCATCACAAATTTCATATTACTTTTCACTAAAGAAGACTAGTTCTGAATAAATTTTTATTTGCACTTTTCTCGACCTTGTACCTTAGTAATTCGATTTATCAAAATAAATTTCTTCTCTAACTGGAACAATGCATAACTCCAATAATCCTTATGCCAATTTGATACTTTTCTAGCTTTGACTTTACTTATCAATTCATTCTTCAATCTCTAATCATATTTATAATTATTCTAGCATTGAACTCTTTGGTTTCTCAACCGGAAACTTATTCAGTATAAATCTCATGAAATTCCATTATAAAACACCACTTTGGTAAGGGGAAAGAGGTCGTAGGGCCTCTGATTCAACTCTCATATACATATACATGTAACACAGTTTTCTTCATAGCAATCATATCTCAATCATGTTATTCATTTCGAGTAACTAAAATTCATATTGATTTAATGGTCACTTTCCAGTTATCTCATTTAGTCAAGTATAATTATGCATGCATCCTATGTTTTCTGGATAGCTTGACTTATCCATTCATCTACTCGAACAAATCATACTCATGACATCATATAAGGGTTAAACAAACATAGATATTTATATCACAATCACAACTTTTGTTTCGTGCATCATCATATACATATAATTACAATCACATAATTCAGTCCAAACAATTTAACATAGATAAATTCATTTCATTATGATCATTTATCTCATAAAAAATATCATTGGCATTCATCAACATTCAACGTTTAATCAAGGCAATGACATTTTCATTCATATCATGATATTAGGAACTTTTACTCATACTTCTACGAATTTCTATTTATCTCGTTCATCTTATCAAGTAAGCCAAGTGCACTACATCATATGAGCATCAAGCAAGTATGAATATTTATCACAACCTGACCTTTCATCTCACGTGTTATCACTTATATATATATATCATAAACTTTTATTCATACTTTTCTAAATTGAGACTCATTATAATCGTAATTTTATTCAAACACCTTCGCATCACATTGAACATGGTCAGTGCAGCTCGGTTGGAGAGTACCTCTGTCTAAGCAAGACGGTGCTCATATGCGTCGGGAGACATCACACTATCACGGACCAGTGGCATGTATAGCAGGACTTTTACACATGCTAGGTTAGTTTGAGAACCGACTAAGCCATAGCTCTGATACCACTAAATGAAACACCCCTTACCCGTATCCAAGGCCGGAAGAGAGTACGAGGCATTACCAGACTTAACAATACACATAGACAAAAATTGGGCCATAAAATTTCATTTAATTCAAAACTTTTCGAACACATGCATAACAAACAAAACTAACTATATCATCACATCAAAACATAGGACATGGCACGATTAATTAAACTTATAAACCATAATGGATAAGGACCACATCTCATGATTTTATACGATAACTCAATGCAGACTGATACGTATGGTCAAGATCATCATAATAAAAATACATATCACAAACCAACTTCCTATACATGCCACTCACTTGATATTTCTAATATTTGAATTAATTTTCCCAAAAATGATAGTTTGATAGTGTGATTTTGCCTCTGACGATCTCCAACCCCGAGCCGACCTGCCAATACTAAAGAAATGGAGAGAATGGGTAAGCTTTACGCTTAGTAAGTTCATATGAAAATAATAAGCAATTACTATCATGCTTTTCAAGATAAAACACTATAATTGTACAATTACACATATTCAGGACAGGCTGTTTTCTGGAGTCCCGGTGTTAAAAAACATCATATCTCAAGTTACAAAACTCGAAATCCAATTCCGTAAATTTTCTATGCAACTAGACTCATATGTCTACTTACCAATTGTTTTCTAGAATTTTTGGTTGGGCCATTTAGTACAGTTTATTAGTTAAAGTCTCCCCTATTTTAGGGTATGACTACTCTGACCCCTGTGCACTACGAACCGAATTTCTCCCTGTATAGAATTCAAACGACCATTCCGTTTGTTTCCCTTAAAATTAGATTCAATAAGGAATCCATGCATGTAAGGTATGACTCTCAATATATTTTTTAAAATTTATGGTGAATTTATAAAGTCAGAATAGGGGATCTCAAATTCATTCAGACCCTGTTTCACAAGAATTCAAATATCACACAATATAGAATTCTTTTGCTTCCCCTGTTTCTTTCATATGAAAATAGACTCATTAAGATTTTTTTCATATATAATTTGCATTTTTATTCAACTTCCACAATTTTTAGTAAATTTTCAAAGTCATGCAACTGCTGCTATCCAACACTATTTTACCACTAAAATTCATTCTTACATATTTCCACTTAATCCATTTTGTCTTATGGAAATTCACCCAATTATCGAGCACATTGCTCATAATTTTTCATAAACATATACCGACACTTTTTCATCATATAATCATGTTCAATTGTATTTTTACTTAATCGATTTTCCTGTTGAACTCTTCGGAATAATAACTGATACTCAATTGCCGGCACATATTTTCACACTTGTAGCCAAAGCTATCTGGTACGCATAGTAGCCTGCACATAGTGCTACACATGCGACCAATTATCCGGTACACGTAGTAGCCTGCACTTAGTACTACACACGTGACCAATTATCCGGTACACGTAGTAGCCTGCACTTAGTACTACACACATGACCTAACCATCTGATACACGTAGTAGCCTGCACTTAGTACTACACACGTGATCACAGTTTTCGGGTACGCATAGTAGCCTGCACTTAGTACTACACATGCGACCTCACAATAGATCATTCGTATCATTTTTATTCCGAAGGTTCAATTGGGAAATTCCTCACTTTTCAACATTTTACTAAATTGTCCGTAATCAATTTAAATTCATAATTTACATCAAATAACCATTTGATAGGCAACCACATTTCATATGATATCAAAATATAATAACATAAAAGGAATCGATAGATTATTTATGTACGAATTTACTCGAAGTGTCGATCTCACTATCCATAGTACCAATTGTCCATTCATAGTATAATAAGACAGAACTCAAATATCAAATCAGCTTTTAAGAATTTACATAACATATATCACATATTTCATATATCACTCGTCATGTATCATCATTTTATTGCATTTCATGTAACATTCTTTCATGTCATATTTCCTTATCATCAACACCATTCCATCAACTTTCCAATATGTTAAATCATAAAATATATGCAATAATAGTAAGAAATATAATTCAAACATAACATTGCATTATTATTATCATACGAACTTACCTCGATCCAGAAACAACAATTTACCATTTTATTCCACAACCTTGTATTTTCCCGATTTAAGCCCGAATCTCGATTTCCTTCATATATAATATCACATTTAGCCTAATAATTAGTCACACTATTCATACGGGTCCAAAAATCATATTTTCAAAAATTTTCATTTTGACCCCTAAACTTTTGCATATTTGCACTTTTGCCCCAAGGTTCGGAAATTAAACTTCATCCTATTTTATTATGTTTTATGACATGCTGATCATTTTTCCCTTCTATGGCAACATCAAATTCTCACTCTAACATGTACTTATGACTATTAGGTATTTTTACCGATTAAGCCCTTTTGCTCGTTTTCACTTAAAACCTAGTAGCACAAGTTGTCTAACATAATTTAAAACTTCATATTCTATCATAAAACACCAAAATACACAAATTTCACCTATGGGTATTTTTCCAAATATGAACCCTAGGTTGAATTATTGCTAGCATAAGCTAAATCAAGTTACCGGGACTCCAAAAACGTAAAAATCATTAAAAACGAGGCTAGAACGGACTTACAATCGAGCTTGGAAGCTTGGAAACCCTAGCCATGGAGTCTCCCTTGGTATACACGTCCATGGTGAAGAAGATGAGCAAAATTGGCTTTTAATTTTGTATTTTAATTCATTTTACCCCTAAATGACCAAAATGCCCTTACTACTAAACTTTCCAAAAATTCCATTCATGTCCAATATTTTTCCATAAACTTTGAAATTGGTCAAATTTCTATTTAAGACCTCCTAGTTAATATTTCAAAGCAATTTCACACTAGAAACTTCTAGAATGCAAGTTTTGCAACTTATTCAATTTAGTCCCTAACTTCAAATTAAGCACTTTATGCATAGAATTTCTTCACGAAATTTTCACACAATCATGCAATCATATCATAGACCTAAAAATAATCATAAAATAATTATTTGTATCTCAGATTTGTGGTCATGAAACCACTATTCCGATTAGGCCCTAATTCGGGATATTACAGGTACCAACCAATACACATCAATTTGCACATAACCATGGCATAAATAGGCACTCAAAACCAACCAATATCAAGTTTATATCATTTACTATCCACACAAACAACATGATATTCATAAGCACATTCATTTGACCACTTTTAAACATACCAAATATACTTCCAAAGTCTACCTAAATGGTCAATTGCATATATGAGACATTATGCCTAACTTAGCATGCATACTGTAACACCTCTAACCTATATTCATAGTCAGAATAGGGTTACGAGGCAATACCAATCAATCACAACATAATTCATACATATACGTATTCATAATCAAAATACATTCAAATTATTCACATTGTCCCTTATAAGGCTCTACGAGACCTTAAAACATGCTTAGAAGTGGTTCGGGACTAAACCGATAACATTTGAAAACTTTGAGAAACTTATAAAATTCTCACAAATTCAGGGGTCGCACTCCCATGTGAACAGGCCGCATGTCTCACATGGCCACCAGACACGCCCGTGTCACAGACTGTGTGAAAACAGGGCATACATACTAACTTGTACCACATGGCTGAGGACACGCTCATGTGCCAGGCTGTGTGAAATGTAATGCCCCGTACCCGAGACCGTTGCCGGACTCGAACACGAGGTGTTAACGGACTTAATTCATTACTTAAACAGCTCATACAATTCATTTTAAAATTTCCAGACAAGCTGGCTAACTACATCACAGTCGCTTTAAAAATCATATCTCGAGTTCCGAAACTCGAAATCCAATTCCGTAAATTTTTCCTGAAACTAGACTCATATATCTATCTATTAATTGTTTTCTATATTTTTTGGTTGGGCCAATTAGTACAGTTTATTAGTTAAAGTCTCCCCTATTTTAGGGTTTGACTACTCTGACCTTTGTGTATTACGAATCAGATATCTCCCTGTACAGAGTTTCAATTACTATTTCGTTTATCTCTAACAAAACCAGACTCAATAATGAATCTGTACATATAAAGCATGACTTCTAATTATCTTTGTAAAATTTATGGTGAATTTCCAAAGTCAAAACAGGGGATCCAGAAATTGCTCTGTCTCTATTTCACAAAAATTTAAACATCTCATAAAATATAGCTCATATACCTGTTTCGCTTCTTCCATATGAAAATAGACTCATCAAGATTCGATTCTATAACTTATTAATTATTTAATTCCATTTCTACTATTTTTAGTGATTTTTCAAATTCACGTCACTACTACTGTCTGAATCTATTTTATGGTAAATTTTACCTATTTCATGGTTTCCATGGATTAGCTAGTAATTTGACATACATAACACCAAATATGATCATGATTAGCCATTCCAATGGCTAATCATTACCAAGCATTTCCATACCACTCAATAACCATATCATAAGACCACATATACAAAATGATTATAATGCCATACATGCCATACTCAAAATATGCAAGCTATTATGCCAATATGGTATACGGATAGTGTGAGCATGCCTCCGATCGTTCCCGTTTTCCGAACTGGCTTGTCAAAACTACAAGGAATGAAAAGGAGGGAGTAAGCATAAATGCTTAGTAAGTTCACATGCAAATAGGAAGTAACATAACCATATAAGCAAACATAAAACATCATTTGCATAATCATCACCAAGACATTCATATCACATTTTAATTTATCATATTACCATATTGTTGTTATATCGAGTTTTCAACCCGAGGGTTAAGTACATACCTGTTCAAAGTATCCATTTCACAACACTTACCAATACGTCCCTTTCATCTTGAGTATTCCTCCATTTGAGTAGAACTTTACCCGTTGAACACATCAGAATATAATTCGGATACATGGAAAGTTTGCACATAAGTGCTACATATGTAATCAAGAAATCATGTAACCGCCCCTAAGTGAACTCGGACTCAACTCAACGAGCTCGGGTGTTCGCATCCATAAATGAACTCGGACTCAACTCAACAAGTTCGGATGCCTAGTTACATCTCACGAACTCGGACTCAACTCAATGAGTTCGGACATTTGCATCCATAAGTGAACTCGAACTCAACTCAATGAGTTCGGATGCTCAACCATCCTAGTGACATGTCCCTTGTATCCTAATCTATTCCTAAGGTTCAAACGGGCTTTTTCCCTCGATCTCACATTTGCTGTCTTCCATGGAATATCGAAACCGATACTCGGTAGCAATTCATATTTATCAAGTAGTAAACATAATTTGCATATTACTCAACATTAACCACAAAGCATAATATTTCACGATAAAAAAATCAGCATATCATCATATCATTTAAATAACATAAAAACATTTAAAATAATAACTATGTTACCAACATTTACATATGAACTTACCTCGTATGCGAAAATGGCTACTTTTACCATTTCGTCCACAACTTGGTATTTTCCCCATTTTAGCCCGAATTTTAGTTTTCCTTGCTCTATCATTTAAAATATAGTCTAATTAGGACTCACATTATTCAAATTGACCCAAAATCATATATTGGAAAAATTACAATTTTGCCCCTAAACTTTTGCATATTTACACTTTTACCCCAAAGCTCGTAAATTAAACTTCAGCCTATTTTCTTATGTTTTATGACATGCTGATCATTTTCCCCTTCTATGGCAAGATCAAATTCTCACTCTAACATGTACTTATGACTATTAGGTATTTTTACCGATTAAGCCCTTTTGCTAGTTTTTGCTTAAAACCAGGTGGCACAAGTTGTCTAACATAATTTAAAACCTCATATTCTATCATAAAACATAAAAATACACAAATTTCACCTATGGATATTTTTCCAAATATAAACCCTAGGTTAAATTATTGCTAGCATAAGCTTAATCGAGCTACCGGGACTCCAAAAACGTAAAGAACTTGAAAAACGGGGCTAGAATGGACTTACAATCGAGCTTGGAAGCTTGAAAAACCCTAGCCATGGTTTATCCTTGCTATATTCGGCCATGGGGTTGAAGATGAGCAAAATTGGCTTTTAATTTTGTATTTTAATTCATTTTACCCCTAAATGACCAAAATGCCCTTACTACTAAACTTTCCAAAAATTCCATCCATGTCCAATTTTTGTCCATAGACTTACAAATTGGTAAAATTTCTATTTAAGACCTCCTAATTAATATTTCAAAACAATTTCATACTAGAAACTTCTAGAATGCAAGTTTTGCAAATTATTCGATTTAGTCCCTAATTTCAATTTAAGCACTTTATGCATAAAATTTCTTCACTAAATTTTCACACAATCATGCAATCATATCATAGACCTTAAAATAATCATAAAATAATTATTTCTATCTCGAATTTTGTGGTCACGAAACCACTATTCCGACTAGGCCCAAAATCAGGATATTACATGAAATCTAGAGGGGTTACTAACTTGGCTACACGCCTATGTACAGACATGCCCGTGTGTCTATGCCGTGTCAAACCTGTAGAGTATACTGACTTAATTTTGAAGGATACCCCAAGGGACATACAACCGTGTAGTATGACCATGTGTCACACACGGCTGAGACACACACCCGTGTCTCTGCCAGTGTGGACAAAAATAGGTCATTTATAAAGCCAATTTCCCACCTTTCTCTCATGCACACATAGCAGCCAATTTGGTACCATTTCAAAACACATTTTAGCAACCAAAATATGCTATTTCATACATATAACATGCCATCTATCCATAACCATTTTAATTACTCAATTCTATATTGAAAAACATATCAAATCAGTATGCCACAATCATCAATCTCACATAAGTACTAAATGCATTTACTCATCTAATTATCATCTATATCATGTATCAAAACATGCATTATCATCATCTATAATCATACCATAATATACCACTCTTCGAGCATTAATAACTAACCAAATGAGTAACCATTTAGTCGTATCAACAATCATGGAAAACAATGTCAAAACACAAGACATTATATACATCACATATAACACTTATCCAACACATAATTTAAGCCAACTTAAAGGGCCAAATACATACCAACATTTCCAATAAAAGCAAGCCAAATCTCATGACTATATTAAAATTTAAAACATATCATCAACTCACTAGCCTATACATGCCATAAAACCAAGCCACAATGTGTAAAATACCGAAAATCAATAGCCGGATAGTGTGATGTGATCTTCGTTGACTCCCAATATAACATCCCGGTTTAGACCCTAGTCAAAATAGTGATTCGGGACCACAAATCCAAATAAAAAAATATTTAAATATTATTTTCTGTGTTTACAATATGTGGTTAAGTATGTGTGAAAGTTTCGTATAAAAATTTAGTCGTTTGTGTACTCAATTTGATAAAAGGATCGAATCGCGTAAAATGCAAAAGTGAGGTTCCATATGTTAAAAGTACCTATTTGCTATGGATTTTTAATTAAGAGGACCTTATGTGGTTAATAAACCATTGAATTATTGAGTGGACATTAATGGCCTTAATGAATATGAATTATATGTTTAATTATAAAGGTTAAATTAGTAATTATTATAATTATGGTTATTATAATAAAACAAAATGAATTTTGTTTATATTTTAACATCACGTAGTCGAATTCATCAAAGAAAAAGAAAGAAAAGAGTCCTAGGGTTTCGACACTTTAAGATTGAATTAAGGTATGTGTTTTTGATCGATTTTTGATAATTTCTACGTTTTTGTGATCGTTGCTTAGAGTTCTATCAAGCCCATGTTTCAATTTCTGATTTTGTTGATGATTTTGAGTTGAGCCATTGATGAAATTGTGAGTTTTGTGTTCTTAAATGATGAAAATAAAATATATGTGTTGGGTTAATATATTTTGTCTTTGAATTTTTGATGAATTTGAGTAATTTGGACTAAATTGTAAAAATGATATTTTGAGGGACTAAAATGTGAAATAAATGAAATGTGTGGGCTTACATGAACACCATGTATATTCGGCTAAGCAAGCATGTATGGAAATTTTGTGTATTTTGTGATTTTCTAAATTAGGGACTAAAGTGTCAAAATGTGAAAATGTAAGGGCTAATTTGTAAAGTGCCCTAAATATGTGTATATGGATTGAATTGAATGATTTATTGAATAAAAGAGTTAAATTTGAATGTGTTTAGATCAAGAACCAAAGAAAACAGAATTAGATCGGGGGAAAACGAAAATCGTTGAATAGTTGTTCGTTTCTGTTCATTTTCGTACGAGATAAGTCGATATACAAATAAACGTGTTTGAGTTGATTTATTTATGTTTATATGACATTGAACTGTGATGAATGGCTATATAAAGCTGATTATGTGATATCCGAGAAAGTTCCAATAATATGACGACATCCGAAAAGCCCCATACGAACCATAGGAATAATTAGGATACATATGTCAGGACATAGGATTTTCGACATGTGATTTCGTGTAAGACCACGCTTGGGATGTTGGCATCAACTTATGATATACGTGTAAGACTGTAACACCCCTAACCTGAATCTGTCATCGGAATAGAGTTACAGAGCATTACCGGAGTTACCGATTTATTTATCAAATACTTTATTTCATCTAACGTTCATATTTGGAACTAATTAAAATCAAACATATTGTCCCTTAAACGTACTTATTTTTCTCGACATGTTTTACTTGAATTTATTACTCGTTTCAATATATTTAATTTCCTCGTATCAACGTATCAAAGATAATTACATATTTACATGTCATGATAAATATCATTCTCTTGCCATTTCTTCATAAACATAAATCAGGTAATTCATTATATCGATATTTCATGCATTTAAAAATACAATTTAAGTTACACTAACTTACCTCGTTGCTTGTTCATGTTTATAATTTCATTAATCCGATATCTTTTCTTTTCCACGTTCAAGTCTCGTATTCGAGTCATCCGGATCTTTATAAATAAATTTGATCATCGTTTTCATTTATTTCACGTTCTAATACATTCAATTAATGCTATAAACAAAATTACCATTTTACCCTTAAACTTTTAACTAATGACGATTTCATCCTTAGGCTCAAAAAAATAAAATTCTTGCAATTTAATCCTTATTTCTAGCCGTTATTCTCATACAAATTGATAACAACCCATGAATTCTATAAAATATCAGAATTTTCCATAATTTCAACACTTTTCAATTTAGTCCCTAAAACATGTTTTCACCCGATCTTAGTCTAAATTAATAATTTCATTCAATTTTGTAATTTAAATAATAAAATAATCCAATTCATGCAATTTGGTCATTTTTTACATTTTTACAAAATTGCCCATAAAATTTTATTTTCATTCAATTTAGTCCCTGAGCCTAAAACATGCAAATTAGCCATGCTAGTTGAATATTCATATATATTTTCTTCCTCCTCCTCTCCATTCCACATCCTTATTTATATAACATGCTATAAGTAACATTATCAATAATTTCACTATTTACTTATATGTATATTCAAAACTGTTAATTTGCGTCATAGTCACTAAATTATTTACATCTTAAGCTGCAGAACTCAAAATTAAGATCCGCTAATTTTTCGTGAAACTAGAATTAAGTATCTTCTTACCATAAAATTTTCATAATTTTTGGTTTAGCCAATAAGTACAGTTTATTTCTTTAAATTTACCCTTATTCTGCTGTCTAACAGTTCCGACCCTTCTTTACTAAAAATTAATTATCTCATTTTACAAGATTTAGATGATATTTTCGTTTGTTTCTATTGAAAATATACTCATTTAGGATTTTAAAAATATAACTTTAAGAACCTAATTATTTTTATCCAATTTGTTATGATTTTCCAAAGTCAAAACAGGGGAACCCGAAATCATTCTGACATTGTCTCACAAAATTTATTATATCTCATGATTCACAATTCTATTGCTTACACGGTTTCTTCTATAAGAAACTAGATTTAATAATATTTAATTTTATATTTTATTAATTCTATAATTCAATTTCTAAAATTTTTGGTGATTTTTTAAAATTAGACTACTGCTGCTGCCCAAAACTGTTTTAGTGCAAAATGGTAATTATTAAGTTTATAACACCCTTATTTCCTTTCTCTGCAATATTTCCCACCACTTTCACTTATTTCTCTTCACTAATACATCAAGAACATAGAACCATATATAAAAAAACTCTACTTTAGCTTCATTTCCATGCTTTTTCAATAATATCAAACTTAAAAACACATGGAAATCTTGATGTTCTTACCTTGTCTTATTGTTTCCAATCTTTAACTTGATTTTCTCTCTCCTTCAGCTTCTATTTCTTGAATCTAACTTGATATTCTAGCTCCCTATAGTCTCCTTATTATTTTTCTCTCTTGGTAACCATGGAAATTCTTTTGATTTCTAGGTGAAAATGGTGAATTTTTGGTGGAAGAATTAAATTGTAAAGAATGAAAAGTTTCTTTCTTCTCTTCTCTTCTCTTTAACGTGGGATGCATGGACAATGATGGATGGTGTATGTGTTTATTTTTTTTTCCACACACACACATATATATATAGACTAAATAAAATAATAAAATATCTTATTAAAATATTAAATAAATAATAATTATCTAATTAAATAATTATAAAATATCACCAACATCATCATTACTTTCTAGATTTCTCTCTCTTCCAATTGACCATTTTGCCCTTCGTGATCTTTTAAAATTCCATTCTTGAGTCATCACTTAATTTGGTAATTGCAATTTAGTCCCTAATAATTCTTCACCTATTCAATTTGGTCCCAATTCATCAATTTTCCTTAGTTTCTAAATCATTCCACCCTTAAAATATTTACACTATTAGTCCTTCAACTTTTTCATATTTACACATTAATCCCTCAAATTTTGAGTATTTACTCTTGGGCCACAAAACTTTTCTCACTTTTACAATTTAGTCCTCTCTTGAATCGATATGTCATAATATACTTCCCAGTGGCATAACTCAACTTTCCTCTTCTTGTCACTTTATTTCCTTATTTTACTATATTAAGGATAATATCTTACTGTAGAAATTTTCAAGGTGTTACAAAGACCATGACTGGGACATTAGCATCGTATTTGATTTCGTGTAAAACCCTGTCTGGGACAGTGGCATCAATATTTAATTACATGTAAGACCACATCTGGGACGTTGGCATTGTACGAGTTTTTCGAGCTATCCGAGTATCCTTATTGATTCCGAACGGTTCAACGGGCATTTCGAGAAATGAATGAATATGAGAATGTGTATCCAAATTTAGGTACGTTTGAAATGTACATTATGATTAAGAATGAAAGGTAAGTATATGTTTATATGTGGACATCTGAAATATGTATGAATTATATGAGTATGAAATGTATTGTGTGTAAGTAATTTATGAACAATTGATTTATATGAGAATTATGGATTTGTGGTTATGTTTTGTTATGAACTACATGAATAAAATGGTTTAGAAACATGTTATGTGATGAGTTTATTAGTATATGGCTTACTAAGCTTTTGAAAGCTTACTTTATGTGTGTTTTTAATTATTTTATAGATATCCAAGCTACCAAAAGTTCAGGGATCGTCAAGGATCATCACCACACTATCAAACTCTATTTTGGTACATTTTGATAGTGTGAATATTGAAGTATGACATGTATAGGCTAGAAGTAATTGAATATGTTTGTGATGTATATATCATGCCATGTGATATGGCTAGATTTAAGTTGTCATTTGGTTTGGATGTGAATTTATAAGTTGTGTTAAGAAATGGTATGTTTGATATGCATGAATGACCTAGTGAGAAATGGTCAATTTGGTAAGTTGGTAATGTGAGTTAGTTGTGGAAATGTTGTAATTTTGGTATGTTTTGGAATGGCTAAAAAGGATGAAATTGGAGGATAATGATATTGTATGTTTGTTGTATGTTTTGGTTGTGAATTTATTGAAAACTTGATATGCAATTGATGCCTATTTGTTAATTGTAGGGAGGACCCTTAAGCGGTGGCATTATGGCCTTGTAAATGGCCTATTTTTATCTACACAGGCAGGGACACGGGCGTGTGTATCAGCCGTGTTGCTCCAGGGCCATTTCGAAATGAGCCTGAGCAGATCACACGGTCGCACACACAGGCGTGTGCTAGGCCGTGTGGCCAAGTCAATTTTGAACACGGGCTAGACACACGGGCGTGTGATTGGCCGTGTGATCTAAGTCAGTAGCCTCCCTAATTTTCACACGACCTGGCACATGGGCGTGTCATGTGGCTGTGTGGACAAGTCAGTATGTATGCCCTGTTTTGCCATGGCCTAGACACACGGGCATGTCTAATGCCATGTGAGGCACACGGCTTGTTCACATGGGCGTGTGACCTTTGTAACTTTGAAAAAATTTTAAGCTTCGAAAATTTTTTTATGTGTTTGGTTTAGTCTCGACATTTTCCTAAAACATGTTAAGGTCTCGTAGATCTATATAAGGACAATTATGAATGGTTATTATATGTTTCGATTATGTTATGCTTAAGTATATGTGAATGCTCTGATATGTCCAGTAACACCTTTAACCCTAATTCAGTGACGGATACAGATTAAGGGTGTCACATTTGGTTGGTATCAGAGCTACGATGCCAATTCTAGGACTAACATAGCGTATGTGAGTCTTGCTATACATGCCATATTTATGGACTGCGATAGTGTGATGAATCTTGACAATGAAAATGTGTTTTTATATAGTAAATGGATCCCGAACGAGCCATAGCTAACAATGTTGAAAGTAATGC
This sequence comes from Gossypium hirsutum, assembly GCF_007990345.1. Classification (NCBI taxonomy): domain Eukaryota; kingdom Viridiplantae; phylum Streptophyta; class Magnoliopsida; order Malvales; family Malvaceae; genus Gossypium; species Gossypium hirsutum. The sequence continues at coordinate 93,700,091 of NC_053424.1, forward strand.
GCCTGCTCCCGTGCAAGGGACAGCGCCATTCGACTTTAGACCTGCTACTATTAGTCATGACAGAGAGGCTAAGCAAGCCTTTTACCAAATGATGAACGATTGGTTTACCCTATATATTCGAGCTAATCTGACTATCCCACAACCTTCACCCACTTCTAATCCTCCGCAAGTCCCTATCATACCACAAGCTAATTCGATTCAGTTGAATAAGCCTCCGGTCAATAAAATTAGAAAATATGGGGCCGAAGAGTTCCGTGCTACTACTAGAGAGATGCTAAGAGGGCTAAATTTTGGCTAGAGAATACGATACGAGTGTTTGAGGAATTATCATTGACTTTCGATGAATGCCTTAAGTGTGTCGTTTCGCTTCTGAGAGATACGATGTATCATTGGTGGAAGACACTGATATCTGTGGTTCAGAGAGAACGAATCACCTGGGATTTCTTCTAAACTGAATTCTGAAAGAAATACATCAGTCAGAGATTCATTGATTAGAAACGTAAAGAGTTTCTTGAGCTGAAACAAGGCCATATGTCTGTTACAGAATACGAGTGAAAATTTGTGAGATTGAGTCAGTATGCAAGAGAATGTGTCTCAACTGAAGCAATTAAGAATGTGTCTCAACTGAAGCAATTAAGTGCAAGAGATTTGAGGATGGCTTGAATGAAGACATCAAATTGTTAGTCGGGATTCTGAAGATAAAAGAGTTTGTTGTGCTTGTTGAACGAGCATGTAAAGTTGAAGAACTCGGGAAAGAGAAAATAAAAACCGATTCAAAAGCTAGATATGTGAGAAAAAGATTCGCAAGTAAATCATTCAGTTTGCGTCAAAGAAATTTCGAGATGATTATAGCCGTTTAAAGGCTAATGTGGGGCATTCGAGTAGAGATCGTGCTAGATTGTATTCGAGCTTTAGAGCTCTAGCCACTTCTGTTGCAAGTGTTGGAAATGTCCAATCCGATAGATCCGAGTGTAAACACTGTGGTAAAAGACATCCCGATAATTGTAGATTGTATGATCGGGCTTGTTTCAAATGTGAATCTTTAGATCATTTTATTCGTGACTATCCCGAGTCTATTGAACAAGAGACATCACAAAATCTGAGACCGAATAGCACTTTAACTTGAGGTAGACCACCCAGAAATGTGGTAAATATGAGTGGTTGTCAAAGAGGGACTAAAGATACTGCTGCTCGATCTGAGGCTAGAGCACCTGCCAGAGCTTATGCCATTCGAGCCTGTGAGGAAGCTTCATCTCCCGATGTTACGACTAGTACTTTTACTCTTTATAGTACTTCTGTGATTGCATTCATAGATCCAGGATCGACGCATTCATATATATGCATGAATTTAGTATCCAATAAGACTTTGCCTATAGAGTCTATCGAATTCGTGATTAGAATATCGAACCCCCTAGGTAAAAGTGGTTTGGTTGACAAAGTCTATAAGAATTGTTCGTTAATGTTTAGAGACATTTTTTTCTGGTCGATCTGATGTTATTACCTTTTAGTGAGTTTGGTATAATTCTGGGTATGGATTGGTTAACTTTGCACGATGCTATTGTGAATTGTAAACGTAAAACTATTGACTTGAGATGTAAGAATGATGAAATAGTCTGAATTGAATCTAGTGATTTGAATGGGTTATAGGCTGTGATTTTATCAATGAAAGCTCTGAGTATTGTGAGAAAAGGTTGTGAAGCTTACTTTGCCTATGTGATCAATTCAAAAGTAACAGAAAATAAAGTTGAATCAGTGCTGTTGTCTGTGAATTCCCTGATGTGTTTCATGAAGAACTTTCGGGATTAACTCTGATTTGAGAAGTTAAGTTTGGTTTGAGTTAGTATCGGGATCTAATTTTGATAACTCCGTATAGAATGGCTCTGACTGAGTTAAAAGAATTAAAGTCTCAGTTGCAAGAGTTGACTGATAGAGGATTTTCAAGACTGAGTTTCTCACCTTGGGGTGCTCCTGTTCTGTTTGTGAAAAAGAAAGACGGCACGATGAGAATGTGCATTGATTATCGTCAGTTGAACAAAGTGACTATTAAGAACAAATATCCTCTGCCTAGAATTGACGATTTGTTTGATCAGTTGAATGGAGCAACTGTATTTTCACAGATAGATCTGAGATCAAGTTACTATCAGTTGTGAGTCAAAGATTCAGACATTCCAAAAACTACTTCCCGAATGAGGTACGACCACTATGAGTTTTTAGTTTTGCCTTTCGGATTAACGAATACACCTGTTATTTTTCTGGATTTGATGAACAGAATTTTCAGACTGTATTTAAATCTATTTGTCGTTGTATTCATTGGTGAGATTTTGATTTATTGTGTGATGAAAATGAACATGATGAGCATTTGAGAATAGTGCTACAGACTTTGCGAGATAAGCAATTGTATGCAAAGTTTAGCAACAATTGTGAATTCTGGTTACGAAAAGTTGTTTTTCTGGGACATATTGTGTCAGCATCAGGTATCCGAGTCGATCCGAGCAAAATTTTAGCTATTCTGGATTGGAAGCCTCTGAGAAATGTTTCTAAAGTTCGTAGTTTTCTTAGACTTGCTGGTTATTACCGAAGATTCATAAAAGGCTTTTCTATGATTGTAACTCCATCAATGGAAGTACTTCAGAAAGATGTGAAATTTGAATGGTCTGAAAAGTGTCAGAAAAGCTTTGATCAATTGAAAGCCCTATTGACTAAAGCTCCGGTGCTAGTACAACCAAAATCAGATAAAGAATTAGTGATTTATAGTGATACTTCATTAAATGGTTTGGGCTACGTTTTGATGCAGGAAGGCAAAGTCATAGCCTATGCTTTGAGACAGTTAAAGTTGCATGAAAAGAACTATCCGACACACGACCTTGAATTAGCAGCTATTATGTTTGCTTTGAAAATTTGGCGACATTATCTGTTTGGTGAGAAATGTCACATATTTTCTGATCATAAAAGTCTAAAATATCTGATGACTCAGAAAGATTTGAACCTGCATCAGAGAAGATGGTTAGAACTACTTAGAGACTATGAATTAGTGATTGACTATCATCCAGGAAAAGCAAATGTTGTTGCTGATGCTTTGAGTCGGAAATCATTGTTTGCTTTACGTGCAATGAATGTTCAGTTGTGTATATCTGATGATGGTTCAATTTTAGCCGAATTGAAAGTGAGACAATTTTTTTTACAACAAATTATTAATGGTCAGAAAGTTGATAATGAAATAATAGCAAAACAAGCTCAGTGTGAATTAAATTCTAATTCTGAATTTTGAGTTAGTAATGATGATTGTTTGAGATTCCGAGATCAGATTTGTGTACCAAGAAATCCAAAGTTGATTCAGATGATTTTGAGTGAAGCTCATAATAGTCAGTTATCTGTACATCCGAGCAGTACAAAAATATATAATGATTTGAAACAACATTACTGGTGGTCTGGAATGAAAAGAGATATCTCTGACTTTGTTTCGAAATGTTTCATCTGTCAGCAAGTTAAAGCTGAACATCAGGTGCCATCTAGTTTGTTACAACTGATTATGATTCTTGAGTGGAAATGGGACAAAGTAACGATGGATTTTGTTTCGGGTTTGCCCCTATCTTCGAGAAAAAAAGATGCGATTTGGATTGTAGTAGATCGATTGACGAAATCAACTCATTTTATTCCAGTATGATCTGACTACTCACTTGATAAATTAGCTGAGTTATACATTTCCAATATTGTGAGATTGTACGGTATGCCATTGTCTATTGTGTTAGATAGAGATCCGAGATTTACTTCACGATTTTGGAAGAAACTACAAGAGGCATTAGGTACAAAATTGCATTTCAGTTCTGCTTTTCACTCGCAGACAGATGGTCAATCCGAGTGGATTATTTAGATACTCGAGGATATGTTAAGATGTTGCATTCTTGAGTTTGAAGGTACGCGGGAACAGTATTTACCATTGATTGAATTCGCTTATAATAATAGTTCTCAATCGAGCATTAAAATGGCACCATACGAAGCCTTATTTGGTCGCAAATGTCGTACACCTTTGTATTGAACTGAACTCAGCGAGAATAAGATTCACAGGGTTGATTTGATAAAAGAGATTGAACAGAAAGTAAACGTGATCCAAGATAGTTTGAAAGCATTTAGGCGGATTTGAAACGAAAATATATTGAATTTGAAATCGGCAACAAAGTGTTTTTCAAAGTTTCTCCGTGGAAGAAAGTACTCTGATTTGGCAGAAAAAGCAAATTGATTCAGAGGTTTATTGGGCCGTATGAGATTATCGAGCGTATCGAGCCGGTTGCTTATAGATTATTGTTGTCCCCAGAGCTAGAAAAGATTTGTAATGCGTTTCACATATTGATGCTTCGACGATATAGCTCCGATCCCTCGCATGTGATTCCTTCATCTAAAATTGAGATTAAATTCGATATAACTTATGAAGAAAAACCGATCCGTATTATGACTCGTGAGGTTAAAAAACTGTGAAACAAGAAAATTTCGTTAGTAAAAGTAATGTGGCATCGACACAGTGTTCAAGAGGCTACGTGGGAGCCCAAAGATTCTATGAGATAAAAATATACGAATCCGTTCAACGGTAAGATTTTCGGAGATGAAAATCCTTAAGGGCGAGAGTTGTAACAGCTCGGTTTAGACCCTAGTCAGAATAGTTGTTTCAGGACCACAAATCTGAGTCAGAAAAATATTTAAATATTATTTTCTGTGTTTAAAACATATGGTTAAGTATGTGTGAAAGTTTTGTATGAAAATTTAATCGTTTGTGTGCTCAATTTGATAAAAGGATCTAATCGCGTAAAATGCAAAAGTGAGGTTCCACATGTTAAAAGTACCTATTTGATATGGCTTTTTAATTGAGAGGTCCTTAGTGGTTAATAAACCATTGAATTATTGAGTGGACATTAATGGCCTTAATGAATATGAATTATATGTTTAATTATAAAGGTTAAATTAGTAATTATTATAATTATGGTGATTATAATAAAACAAAATGAATTTTTTTTATCATTTTAACATCACCTAGCCGATTTCATCAAAGAAAAAGAAAGAAAAGAGTCTAGGGTTTTGGCACTTTAAGATTGAATTAAGGTATGTGTTTTTAATTGGTTTTTTGATAATTTCTACGTTTTTGTGATCGTTGCTTAGAGTTTTATCAAGCCCATGTTTCAATTTCTAATTTTGTTGATGATTTTGAGTTGAGCCATTGATGAAATTGTGAATTTTGTGTTCTTAAATGATGAAAATAAAAGATATGTGTTGGGTTAATATATTTTGTCTTTGAATTTTTGATGAATTTGAGTAATTTGAGTTAAATTGTAAAAATGATATTTTGAGGGACTAAAATGTGAAATAAATGAAATGTGTGGGCTTACATGAACACCATGTACATTCGGCTAAGCAAGCGTGTATGGAAATTTTGTGTATTTTGTGATTTTGTGAATTAGGGACTAAAGTGTCAAAATGTGAAAATGTGAGGGCTAATTTGAAAAGTGCCCTAAATATGTGCATATAGATTGAATTGAATGATTTGTTGAATACAAGAGTTAAATTTGAATGTGATTCGATTAAGAACCAAAGAAAACAGAATTAGATCGGGGGAAAACGAAAATCGTTGAATAGTTCGTTTCCGTTCATTTTCGTACGAGGTAAGTCGATATACAAATAAACGTGTTTGAGTTGATTTATTTATGTTTATATGACATTGAACTATGATGAATGGCTATATAAGAGCTGAATATGTGATATCCGAGAAAGTTTCGATAATGTGACGACGTCCGAAAAGCCCCGTACGAACCATAGGAATAGTTAGGAAACATATGTCAGGACATAGGATTTCTGACATGGGATTTCGTGTAAGACCACGTCTGGGACATTGGCATCGACTTATGATTTACATGTAAAACCATGTTTGAGGCATTGGCATCGTATTTGATTTCATGTAAGACCCTATCTGGGACAGTGGCATCGATATTTGATTACATGTAAGACCACGTTTAGGACGTTGGTATTGTACGAGCTTTTTGAGCTATCCGAGTATCCCTATTGATTCCGAACGGTTCAACGGGCATTCCGAGAAATGAATGAATATGAGAATGTGTATCCAAATTCAGGTACATTTGAGATGTACATTATGATTAAGAATGAAAGGTAAGTACATGTTTATATGTAGACATCTGAAATATGTATGAATTATATGAGTATGAAATGTATTATGTGTAAGTGATTTATGAACAATTGAGTTATATGAGAATTATGGATATGTGGTTATGTTTTGTTATGAACTACATGAATGAAATGGTTTATAAATATGTTATGTGATGAGTTTATTTGTATATGGCTTACTAAGCTTTTGAAAGCTTAGTTTGTGTGTGTTTTTAACTGTTTTATAGATATCGAAGCTATCAGAAGTTCGGGGATCATCAAGGATCATCACCACACTATCAAACTCTATTTTGGTACATTTTGATAGTGTAAATGTTGAAGTATGGCATGTATAGGCTAGAAGTATTTGAATATGTTTGTGATGTATATATCATGCCATGTGATATGGCTAGATTTAAGTTGTCATTTGGTTTGGATGTGAATTTATAAGTTGTGTTAAGAAAGGGTATGTTTGATATGCATGAATGGCCTTGTGAGAAATGGTCAATTTGGTAAGTTGGTAATGTGATTTATTTGTGGAAATGTTGTGATTTTGGTATGTTTTGGAATGGATAAAAAGGATGAAATTGAAGGATAATGATATTGTATGTTTGGTTGTGAATTTATTGAAAACTTGATTTGCAATTTATGCCTATTTGTTAATTGTAGGGAGGACCCTTAAGGGGTAGCATTATGGCCTTATAAATTGCCTATTTTTTCCCACACGGGCAGGGATACGGGCGTGTGTCTCAGTCGTGTTGCTCGAGGCCATTTCGAAATGAGCCTGAGCAGACCACACGGTCGCAAACACAGGCGTGTGCTAGGCCATGTGGCCAAGTCAATTTTGAACACAGGCTAGACACACGGGCGTGTGTTTGGCCGTGTGATCCAAGTCAGTAGCCTACCCAATTTTTACACGGCCTGGCACACGGGCGTGTCATGTGGCCGTGTGGATAAGTAAGTATGTATGCTGTGACACCCCTAAATTGACCCTAGTCGGAAAGTGGTTTCGGGACTGCTAAACCGAGTCACCAAAGTATTTGAGTATAATATTTATTGTCTAAAATATGTGAATATGAGTGTGTGAAAGTTTTGAGCTTCGATTTGGTCAATTGCATGTGAATTTAGTTAATAGGACTTATGTGTAACACTTTGAAATGTGATGGGTTAATCTATAAGGATCTATTAGTGCATGTTATGAAAATAATGGGTTTGTATGTCAAATTTCCACCTATGACAAGTAGTAGCCGGCCATGCTATGGGTTAAAATGTATTATAAACATTTTATGTTAGTGTTTTATGTTAGAAATAATAAAATAAAGAACATGGGTAATAAAATAATAGTGGTTACTAGGGGAGAAACAAAAAATTAGCTAGGTTGCTCCTCCATTGCCGTGAATTGAAGGAAGAAGAAGAGGGGAAGTTCGGCCAAGGTGGTTCTTTAGATTAAGGTATGTTCAATGTTGCTTTTGGAGGTTTACACATCCTTTGGAGGGTTAGCCTACTTCTATTTATCTCATGGATGAAATTGGAGTTGTTGGAGAGTGAGGATTCGGCTAAGAGGCTTCAAAATTTTAGTTGATGCCTTGATACTACTAGCATGTTAGCTATATGGATGTGTTAAGTTACTTGAAATGTTAGATAAATTTGAACTCCCTACCAAATTCTTTAGGCAACCCATGTTAGAAATTTCGGTATTGAGATGTCTAGATCTTCGGCCATTGTAGCTATGGAGGAATAAAGTTTTTGTTTCTTGTTAAATTGGATGAATCTTGTTGTATGACTGCTTGAACAAACTATGATTAAATGGATGCATAGATTCAAAGTGGGAAGAATTGGCTATTATATTTGATGCTAATGCCGAATATGAAGATGATGAACTTGAATAAATAATATTCAGCTAGCATGATAAGTTATGAAATATTAAGTAGATGATATAATTGATTGGTGAAGTGGCTAATAGGGATTTTTAATGAAATTATGCCAAGGCCGAATGTATCAAGAAGTAAATAAAAATGCTAAATGTGCATTATGTGCTTATATGTGTATTCGGCCAGGGAAGTTTGATATGAAGCTTTGATAGGTTTGAGAGATGAATGACCGAAAGAGCTATAGGTTATGTATGGATGAATTTTATGCATATGTGTGTGTGTGGCATTAGTAGTTAATGGCATTCGGCATTGTTTAATTAAAATTAGAAATGAATGCTTGAAAGTTAAATAGGTCGCTCTAATGACCAAATATGCTAAAAGCTAATATGTGGATAAATGATACGAATGAATTGGTTTTTGAAATGTATATGATTGCCGTATGTATGTGTTTGATTGAGAAGTAAATTTGTTTGATTTAGCTCAAGAGCTTAGAGGATCAAAGTTGGATAAGGGAAAGGAAAAAGTGATCGAATAGCCGTCGTAATCGTTTGGCAACTTCCGAGGTAAGTTTTAAGTGATTAAACGATGAGTAAATTCAATCATAATAGGACATAATGAGTTGATTTAATAAGATATGATGTGGCCATGATATGTCTTAAACTCAAATGGTAAGTTCATAAGTGTTTGGACTTGAAAATTTAAGAGCAAATTGTAATAATTTGCTTAGGACAGCTACAGTAATGTGATTTTAGAAAATCACTATAAATTGTTGGTGTGGAATTATAGGCTGAATAAAATATGTAATCAAAGCTTAATTAGTCTAGTTTCTTATAAAAGAGACCGTGTACGCAAAGAAATTTCCTATAAAGAGATATTGAAAGTTGTGTGAGACAGTGTCAGAATGACTCCGAAATCCCCTGTTCTGTTTTTAGAAAATCATTATAATTTGTACAAAAATGGTTATAAGATAAAATTTATATTCTTAGACTCCTTAATGAGTCTAGTTTCAAATGAAATCAAATAGAACATATTTTGAATTCTTTACAATGAGAAATTTGATTCGTAGTGAAGAGTAGTCAGATTAGTCAAACAGTGAAACAGGGGAAACTTTAAGAAAAATCTGGTATTGATTGGCCAAACCTAAAATTCTGAAAATTTTATAAATGGAAGATATATGAGTCTATATTCAGGTAAAATTAACGGCAATTTATTTTGAGTTTTTTATCTCCAGTTATAAATAATTTAGTGACTATTGCTCAGGAAAACAGCTTGTAGTGAATATGTGAATTTGTTGTAAACATTGATGAAACTATTTGAGTTGCTTATAAGCTATCACTGAAATTGATGTACAAGATAAATATATATGAGATATGTATATGTAGTAAAGCCGAATGGCTAATGTGAAATATATATGAGATATGTATATGTGGTAAAGCCGAATGGCTAGTGTGAAATATGTATGAGATATGTATATGTGGTAAAGCCGAATGGCTAATGTGAAATATGTATGAGATATGTATATGTGGTAAAGCCGAATGGCTAATGTGAAATATGTATGAGATAAGTATATGTGGTAAATCCGAATGGCTAATGTGAAATATATATGAGATATGTGAAATATGTATGAGATATGTATATGTGGTAAAGCCGAATGGCTAATGTGAAATATATATGAGATATGTATATGTGGTAAAGCCGAATGGCTAGTGTGAAATATGTATGAGATATGTATATGTGGTAAAGCCGAATGGCTAATGTGAAATATGTATGAGATATGTATATGTGGTAAAGCCGAATGGCTAGTGTGAAATATGTATGAGATATGTATATGTGGTAAAGCCGAATGGCTAGTGTGAAATATGTATGAGATATGTATATGTGGTAAAGTCGAATGGCTAGTGTGAAATATGTAGGAGATGTGTGTATATTGTGGCTGAATGACCAAATGTGAAAGGTGTGTATTATTAGACATTTGATGAGGCAAATGAATTACAAATATGACAGTCGATGTGAATGTTGTAACATGTGATTAAATGTACATGAAACTTGGAAATATATTCCGGGTAAGACCCGATGACTACGTGTGGAGATTATGTCCGGGTAAGACCCGATGACTACGTGTGGAGATTTTGTCCGGGTAAGACCTGATAACTACGTGTGGGGACTATTCGAGCTAAAGGTTTCGCTGAAGATTCGAGTAAAGCATAAGATTATATGACTTCACAGTAACAATTGGTAATAAATACATTCAATGCGTTAAGTTGGTCAGGTATGTATTTTGAGATTATATTTAAGCTTGATTTGGACTAAATCACAAGGTCGTCATGTGATGCATATGTGAGTAAAGCAATAAGACTGTTCTATGATTATTGTGCGTTTGGTCAATGTGGAAAGTTAGGTGAAAATATGTAATGTACCTATGTTTATAAGAGATCGCTATCAAGTGAGAATTTATCTGCCTATTATATATGATGAGATGTGCATATTTGGTAAAGGGATGTTATGCCCGAAGGAAGAGTGAAATAAAAATACAAACAACTATGTTATAATTTGATTGTTATCTGTTGACACTGCTTAAAACTTACTAAGCATTGTAATGCTTACTCCGTTTACTTTGTTTCCTCTGTTTTATAGATCTCATTTGGAAGCTACAGGCTCGGGGATCGTTAGCAACTAGTCACACTATCACTATCCACTGCTTGTTACTGTTATGTTTTGAATTATTTTATGGCATGTAAAGGATAGACCAGTGGCCGAAGAATATTTTGGTTAATATATATAAGCCATGCGAAAATGGCATCTTTTGAATGTGTACTTATAGAAGTTAAATTGTATCCCTGACTGTCTTTAGTATTTACCTAAAGGAACGTTCTTTATAAAAAAAATATTCAAAATTTCTACTGTTCGGATATGAGTTTCAAGTCCGGTAATGCCCTTTTACCTATTCTGGCGGCGGATACGGGATAGGGGTGTTACATATGCCCTATTTTGCCACGGCCTAGATACACGGGCGTGTCTAATGTCATGTGAGGCACACTGCCTGTTCATATGGGCGTGTGACCTTTGTAACTTTGAAAAATTTTGTATGTGTTTGGTTTAATCCCGACCTCTTCCTATAGTGTGTTTAAGGTCTCGTAGACCTATATAAGGGACAATTGTGAATGATTATTATATGTTTTGATTATGTTATGCTCAAGTATATGTGAATGTTTTGATATGCCCTGTAACGCCTTTAACCCTAATTCAGTGACGGATATGAGTTAGGGGTGTTACACCCAACCCGAGCGAACATCCAAGACACTAAAAAAAACATAAAAGAATAATACAAAGTAAGCTACACAGCTTAGTAAGTTTATATTTGAGCCTAAAATGATCAAAACATTCATATAGCAATTCGAAATAGATAAATCATTAACATTTAAAGCATCAATTCATGAGCTAACATCAAATTATTCATGTCATCCTTCACAAGTTCTCAATTTCATATAACTCGATACTTGAGCAGCTTTCCATACATACCTGTACTGGTACCTTTCTATTTATCACCCCTACTCTTATCAAACCTCTCTGGTTTATAAGTGTTTATGATACAAATTCATCAATTTTCCGATGCCATAGTCCAACTATGGTCTTACACATACATTGCCAAGGCCCTGTCGTGGTCTTTCTTTCACGTGCCATAACCCGATTATGGTTTTATTAGTCGATTGCCATATGTATATTTAGTTTAAAAAACTATTATTCATATCTCACATAACATTCAATATATACTTCATTATAGTCAAATAAACACATTTTGACATGAAACATACTTATACACAATTCTTTCTTATTTAATATACATAATACAATATGAACTCAACAATTTACTTTCATTCAATTCTCACATAAGTTCTGTATGTACCTGTCTTACCTGTTCTGACCATACTATAATTCTCGTCTGGACTATGCCCATTGAACCACTTGGAATTGTTAAGGATACTCGGTAATCACATAAGCTCGTACAATGCCATATTCTAGATATGGTCTTACATGTTATCACATATCGATGCCACTGTGCCAGACAGGGTCTTACACGTAATCACAATACAATGCCAATGTCCTAGACATGGTCTTACATGTAATCACAATACAATTCCAATTTCCCAGACATGGTCTTACGTGTAATCACATCTCTGTAACCTAATGTCAAGACATTCGTATCCTATACTATTCCTAAGGTTCGTACGGGACTTTCGGATGTCGTAACTCTGTCTATTCTTACTCATAATTGCTCATTCGACATTCATAGCAGTTCAATGTCAAATAAACCTATATAATTCAATTTAATTCAATAATAAATAAACATTTATAGCTTAATTTAAATACATTTATTAGCATACGAACTTACCTCGTTCGCTGTAACGACGAATTAGGTCGACTAATCCAATACTTTGTTTTCTCCCGTTCTAGATCCGAATCTCATTTTTTCTCAATCTATATGATAAAAAAATTTACTCATTTAATCATTAATTCATTCAATTTAACATAATTTACACATTTTGGCCAAATTATACTTTTGCCCCTATTATTTCACATTTTTGCAATTTAGTCCTTAACAAATAAAATATAAAATTCATGAAATTTAAACAATCCCATGTTTAGCCGAATATTACCATATCATATATCAGCCCATATTTTCAGTTTATTCATACTTTTAACCACATAATTTCAAAATTTCACAAATTAGTCCATAATTTGCATTTTTACACAAAATCTCTTTGTAAAATATGTAAAACTATCATCTAACTTCCATATTTCATCATCAATCATAAAAAATCATGAATATTCATCAATGGAATCTCAAAAAATCTTTAACAGTTTTGAAAATGGAGATATGAGCTAGCTAGATTACGAAGCAACGATCTCAAAAACGTAAAAATCATAAAAAACGGAGCTAAAACTGTACCTAATCAAGCATTTGAAGCTTGGCCGAACAAAAAGCTTCTCCCATGGCTGATTTTAGGTTGAATTTTCGGTAGGGATGATGATAGAAATAAAATATGGCTTTTGGTTTTATGAATTTTAACTTTAATTACTTATTTACCTATTAAACCTTTTAAAAAATTTGAAATTACACCAAATGCCACTCCACTATCATCCAATAACTCAAAAATGGGCTATTTGCCACATAAGAACCTTCAGTTTAAAGTTCTATAGCTATTTGACACCTTTAGCTTATAGAACACAATTTTTGCGCTTTACGCGATTTAGTCCTTTTTATCGAATTAACCACTCAAATGGTAAAATTTCTTCACGAAAATTTCATGCAACTCTAATATCATTATGTAAATATTAAAATAATAATAAAATAATTTTTTTTGATGTCGGATTTGTGGTCCCGAAATCACTGTTCCAATTAACCTTAAAAGCGAGCTATTACACATACAAATTCTCAATTTCAACCATTTAGTACCTCAAATACCAATTCAAAAAACAAGCATTCACATGGCTATTGTACATCACATATCATAAGGCCATTTACACCTATTTACATATCAAAACATATATCATTTTCAAGCCAAATCAATTGGCCAAATACACAAAAAAACATATAGGCCACATAAGCAAAATACCTATACATGCCATTTAACCCAAAATATAAAGTCCAAAGTACCCGAAATAAGAGTTTGATAGTGCGATGTGATCTCCAAAAACTTCCAAACTGAGCAAGCTTCCGAATCACTATAAAATACGTAAATTAAAATGGAGTAAGCAATTAAGCTTAGTAAGTTTGTATAACTAAAAAAATACAACTCACCAAATCATCCACAATTTAGATAATCATAATTACAACATAGATAAATTCCAATTCAGCCCAAAGCCTAACATATCATTACAACTATGTTAGCCATGTATAAATACATCAACTATGAATTACTTTTCGTATTTCACATGAATTCTTGAACTGATTCGTATCAACACATATAACCTCGTATCATCATTTGTGCCCATTGAACCATTTGGAATACTATTGGATACTTGGGTATCTCGCACACTAAGTGCCAATACATGGTAGAAACCACCTTTATCTCCTATCTCATATAGGTGCTCACTCTTGAGCCATCAATGGGTCTGCTCACACAAGTTATCAGTCAGGATGTAACTACATGGTGCTGCTCACACAAGCTATAAAGTAGCCACAACACATACCGAAAACTTAGCCACCGGTAGAATGTACGAGACCTGCACCCAAAAACGGTAACCCTTAATGATATGTCATTTGTATCCTACCTATTCTTAAGGTTGGGATCAAAACCATATGTCGTCGAATCTTCATTGAATATTTTTGTAGAGATGTATCATTACAATTATAATAATAAAGCATTTAAACACGTATAATTTAATGCTTATTAACATACAAACTTACATAGAATTAATATGGAGAAAATCGACTGATTAATCAACTACTTTATCTTTCCCTTGATCTACTTCCGAACATGGCTTTTCTTGATCTATATAATCAAATTTAACTAATTAAATATTTATTCTATTCAATTCAATCCAATTTCATATTATGACCAAATTACCATTTTACCCCTAAACATTGGACTTATTTACAATTTAGTCCCTAGACTCGTAAAATGAAATCCATGCAATTTCATCCACATCTAAGCTAGCCAAATTTACTACATGCTTATAGCAGCCACACAATCCACAATTTCACACATTTAACAAAAAAATTTCACATTTCACAATTTAACCCCTAAATGGTAATTTCATTAAAAATCCCTTAACAAAAGTTGTTTAATTAACAACAAAGACTCATTTTCTTCCATTAAACCTCAAAACCCTAACATATGCATCAATGGTAAAACCCTAAACCTACAACCATTTTACAAATTAGTCCGTGGGCTAGCTCGGTTAAGCTACAATGACCCCGAAAACATAAAAATTATTAAAAACAGAACGAAAATCACTCACCATGCAAGAAAGTGCTTGGTTGAACCTCAAATCTCCTCTAATGGTGGTTTCTTTGCTGAATTTTTCAGCTCATGCATGTGTGAAGATGATAACTATTTTGTTTTATTTTATTTTTATCATTAATTGTCTTTTTACCCTTTTACCCTTACCTAACTTTAAATTTTTTATAAATACCATACCATGCAGATCCACTAACTCAAATAATGGTCTAATTATCACATAAGGACCTCCACTTTAAGGTTTTATAGCTATTTAACACTTTTTGCTAAAAGAACACAACTTTTGCACTTTATGCGATTCAGTCCTTTTCAACTAATTGGTCATACAAACGGTAAAATTTTTTAACAAAATTTTTATATCATAATTCTAAAATGTTGAAGATATTAAAATAATATTAAAATAAATTTTATGACCTCATATTTGTGGTCCCGAAACCACTGTTCCAATTTCAATAAAAATGGGTCGTTACAGCTTTCCGTCTTAAGGAATTTTCGTCCCCGAAAATCTTACTAGAAAATAAGTGAGGGTATTGTTTTCTCATGGTTTCTTTGGGTTCCCAAGTAGCCTCCTCAATCTCGTGACGATGCCAAAGAAATTTCACTAAGGAAATTCTTTTATTTCTGAACTCTTTGATCTCTCGTGCCAAAATTTTGACTGGTTCTTCATTATACGACATGTCGGGCTGAATTTTAATCTCTGTCGGAGAAATTATATGCGAGGGTCTGATCGGTACCATGGTAACATGGATACATGAAAAACATTGTGAATCTTTCCCAACTCTGACGGTAACTCAAGTCGATATGCCACTGGCCCTATTCTCTCGATAATCTCGTATGGCCCGATAAATAGCAGACTCAATTTTCCTTTGTGACCATATCGAAGAATCCTCTTCCAAGGCGATACTTTCAGAAACACCTTATCATTTACTTAATTTCAATATTTTTCCCAATTACCTTCAAACTCTAAAACACAGCAACAAAGCATATCCTCGAGAATCTGAATCACTCTCTCAGACTGACCATCGGTTTGAGAATGAAATGCAGTTCTAAAATGCAACCGCGTACCCAAAGCTTCTTGTAGCTTCTTCTGAAATCGTGACATAAACCGTGGATCTCTATCCGAAATGATGGAGACTGGCACTCTGTACAATCTCACAATCTCTGAAATATACAATTCAGCTAATCTGTCAAGTAAGAAGTCTGTACGTACCGGAATAAAATGTGTAGACTTCGTTTACCGATCAACAACCCAGATAGCATCTTTTTTTTCGGAGATAAGGGTAATCCCAATACGAAATCCATCGTAACTCTATCATATTTCCACTCTGGTATCATTACTAGATGTAATAGTCTTGACGGCACTTGATGTTCGACTTTAACCTGTTGACAAATCAAACATCTCGACACAAATTCTGAAATGTTATGTTTTATTCCCGACCACCAGTACATCTGTTTCAGATCATTGTACATCTTAGTACTCCTCGAATGAACAGATAAGCAACCACTGTGTGCTTTATGTTAAATTTTCTGTATAAGCTCAGAATTCCTCGGCACACAAACTCTACCTCGAAATAGCAAACAATCATTGGATCCGATCTGAAACTATGAATTAGTAGTCAACTTACACTATACTCTTTTAGCTTGCAATTCACATTTCTGAGCCTCGTTAATTTGTTGTAAAAACATCGATTTAACTTTTAACTTAGCTATGATCGAACCATCATTAGACAAAGTCAATCGCATATTCATCACTCTCAGAGCAAACAAAGATTTTCTACTTAGAGCATCCGCGACAACATTCGCTTTCCCTGGGTGATAATCAATCACTAACTCATAGTCTTTCAACAATTCGAGCCATCTTCGGTTCTCAAGTTTAAATCTTTCTATGACATCAGATCGATAAATATGTGGCACTTCTCATTGAACAAGTGATGTCACCAAATTTTCAATGCAAACACAATTGCGGCCAACTCCAAATCGAGTGTCAGATAATTCTTCTCGTGCGCCTTTAACTGTCTTGAAGCATACGCTATCACTTTTCCTTCTTGCACTAAAACATATCCCAAATCATTCAATGACATATCACTGAAAATTACAAACTCTTTACCCGACTCAAGCTGAACTAAAGGTGGTGCTTCAATTAACAGTGCTTTCAATTGATTAAAACTCTATTGACATTTCTCAATGTAACACCCCCTTAACCTGTATCCGTCGCCAGAACAGAGTTACGGAACATTACCAGAACTTTCAGAACATTTTTCAGAGAACTAACGTAAATTTCTATTCATTAACCAAGGTTATTCATATCGTCCTTTAAATGGTCCCCCGAGGCCCAATATGAACATTAAAATCCAATCGGTACTTAATCAGAAACTTTAAGAATTTTTCAAAAAAATTCTAAATCACAGGCCTCACACACCCGTGTGGTCCAAGGGACACGCCCATGTGACCCTAGGACATGCCTGTGTTGCAGGTCGTATTCGACCCCGTGTAACTCTCTGACTTGTGCACATGGCCATGCCACACGCCCGTGTGCTAGGCCATGTGGTTAATTAAATTCTTTCGAAATTAGGTGCATATTTCACACGGCCAAAACACACAGTCGTGTTCTAGGCCGTGTAGCATACACGGCTGAGACACACACCCGTATCTCTGCCCGTGTGCTCAATTTTGAGCATTCTGTTTTCTCAAATTTAAGGTGCAGGGGGCACATAGCCTAACCACATGCCTATGTGCCAGGCCATGTGTCACACACAGTCTAGACACACACTTGTGTGGACAAAGTAAAGTCATTTCTAGCTTCATTTCTCACCCAAATTCACACCAATGACCTGCACTTAAACTCACATCCAAATACCAACCATTTCAAGCATTCAAATTAAGCAACTCTATCATTCAACATGGCATATCATTACATGCATACATGTTTATAATCTTACCTTGGTATATTTCATATGATAGGCATAATTTGAACAACCATTAAACATGTATATAGCTACCATAGTATGACATTACAAGTATATTAAAAACAACCATTACTAGCTATTCCAATGGCTAGATTACAAACCACATATTTAAGGCATCTATGGCCAAGTTAGCCTATACATGCCATTATACCAAAATGATTTTACTATATATACCCAAAATAAGATAATGGATGGTGTTATGATGCTCCAATGATCTCTAACCTTCACGAGCTTTCGAGTAGTATAAAACAGGGGAAAATAAAATAGAATAAGTATTACAAGCCTAGTAAGTTCGTATAACGGAAACTAAACTTACCGATGCCGTTTATTAAAGTTAAGCATACAATATCATGTTTTCCATCCATTTGGCAAAATTGCCTAAACACATGCATTCAATCAAACATGTTAGTCACAAAATCTTCACATCAATCAAGTAAACATAGATGAGCTCATCATGCAATATTCTTACAAGACATTATCATTTCATCTCATAATTCTCTCATCATACTAAGAGTTTTGTCCGTTGAATCATTGAAATTTCAATGGATACTCAAGTAGTACACTGAAGGTGTACAATTCAAAAACCCGTCAATTCTTATCCAAGAGTACCCATTAGGGCTCTTAATCAAAGACCACACTCTCAAGCCACATATCGTATTACAGGATTACCAGTCTAGGCTAAATCCATTATGTAACATATGCTCATTAGAGCTCAATTAGGATTACTAGTCCAGGTTAAACCCTAATTGTAACATATGCTCGAGAGGGATTATATCAAGATTGCCCGTCCGGGCTAAATCCTTTTTATAATGAGATCAATAGGATTACTCGTCTGAGCTAAATCTCATCAGCAACAAATGAAAGACCTCATTCATTTCAGGAAAGCATATATATTCATCGGAATTCAATATTCAAATGGAGTTAACCCTTTTTCACCGTTTCAAACATGTATTCATCATAGCAATCAAACAATTTACATCAATATAAGTCACATTCCATACAAACACAAGATTTAATTTAACATATTTACATGCTTAATTAAGTTACACGAACGTACCTCAACTCTGGTTCGTGTATAAAATCTACTAATCTGGAACATTTTCTTTTCCTTGATCTAACCTCGAATTTGTGTTGTCCAGATCTATATAAATAAATTTAATCATCAATTTCACACATTTCATATTCATTTGGACTCAATTTACGTCCTAGGAAAAATTACCATTTTGCCCCTAATTTTCTATAAATTCCAATTTCGTCCTTGGCTCGAAAAATGAAATTTATGCAATTTAATCCCTAATCCAAGCCTAACCAAAATTTCAATATAGAATTTACAGCACATATTTTCTATAAATTTTAGAATTTTTAATCAATTTTCACAACTTTACATTTTAGTCCTTAAATCATGTTTTCATCAAAAATCACTTTGTAAAAGTTTTTTATCTATCAACAACCTTTTATTTTCTACCATAAATTTTAAAATTTCAGCATATTCATCCATGACCTAATTTCCATACCTTGATAACTTTTCAAATTGATCCTCCAAATAGATAGACTAAGCTATCCCGGTTTCAAAAATATCAAAATTACTAAAAATAGGACAAGGAAACTTACCTAATTAAGCCATGAAAGTTTTTTCTCTCTCTCCTAGGGTTTCCATGTATTTTTGGGGAAGAAGTTGAGTAAAATAAGATGATATTTTCTTTTTCATCTTTTTACTTAATTAAATTATTTCAAATTCCAATTCAGTCCTTATCCTTTTTTCTAAATTTCCAGGGATGAGTCACCCTTTAATGGTCTAATTACCATAAAAGGACCTCAAGTTTTAAATTCCATAGCTATTTAATCCTTCTAGCTAATAGAATTTAACTTTTGCATTTTATGCGATTTAGTCCTTCTCGTAATTTAGCACATAATCAATAAAATTTTCTTATCGGGATTTTCACATGACATTTCTAACATATTACAGACCATGTAATAAAATAAAAATAAATTTTATTTTTTACTCAAATTTGTGGTCTCGAAACCACTGTTTTGATTTTACTAAAATTGGGCTGTTACACTCAAACCACTCAAACATTACATCTTTCTGCAATAGCCGAGTCATCAGTGTAGCTATCATTGAGAAACCTTTAACAAATCTCTGATAATAGCCTGCTAACCCCAAGAAACTTCTAACCTCAGAAATGTTTCCTTGTGGTTTCCATTAACAACCACCGAAATCTTGCTCGGACCAACTCGGATGCCTTTCGCCAAAACAATGTGTCCCAAAAATCCAACTTCTCGGAGCCAAAACTCGCATTTACTGAATTTAGCAAATAGTTGTTTATCTCTCAAAGTTTGTAACACAATTCTCAGATGCTCAGCATGTTCAGACTCATTTTGGGAATAGATCAGAATATCATCAATGAATACAAAAATGAATTTGTCTAAATATGGTTTGAAAATTCTATTCATCAAATCCATAAAAATTACAGGAGTGTTAGTTAACCCAAACGGCATAACAAGAAATTCTTAATACCTGTACTTGGTTCTGAATGCAATTTTCGGCACATCCGAATCTTTAACCCGCAACTTATAATAACCAGATCGCAAGTCAATCTTTGAAAATACTATTGCTCCTTTCAACTGATCGAACAAATCTTTAATTCTCTGCAACGAATACTTATTCTTAATCGTAACCTTGTTCAGCTGTCGATAGTCGATACATAATCTCATTAATCTATTTTTCTTCTTTACAGATAAAATTGGTGCACCCCAAGGCGAGAAACTCTGTCTACGAAACCTTTATCCGTTAACTCTTGCAATTGAGCTTTCAACCCTTTTAACTCTATTGAAGCCATTCTGTACGGAGATATCGATATTGATGATGTTCCCTGTACTAACTTAATAGCAAACTCAATCTCTCTGATCGGTGGCAATCCAGATAGGAAATACATCTGGATATTCACAAACCACTGGCACTGATTCAATCTTTAGTTCAGACATCTTTGTATCCAGTACATATGCAATGTAAGCATCGCAACATTTTCTCCGCGCTAGCATAGCCGACATCATAATAAGCAAACCATTTGAATAATCAGATTCAATACGAAGAGTCTCATCGTTCTAACATTTTAACATAATAAGCTTTCATCTATAATTCATAACTGCATCATGCAAAGTCAGCCAATCCATACCCAAAATCACATCAAACTCATCAAATGGTAAAAATATCAAATCAGCTGAAAAACTGTAACCTCGAGTCATCAATGGACAATTCTTGCATACTTTATCAATTAGAACATACTGACCTAAGGGGTTCGATACCTTAACCACAAATTCAGTGGACTCGATAGGTAAACTCTTACTAGACACTAAATTTGTACACATATAAGAATGGGTTGATCTAGGATCAATCAATGCAGTTACATCAGTGTTATAAAGAGAAAAAGTGCCGATGATAGTATCGGGCTTTATTGTATCTTCTCAAGCGTGAATAGTGTAAGCTTTGGCTGACACCCGTGCCTCAGATCTCACAGCAAAATCCTTTGTTACACCTATACTACCACTCATATTTCTCGCATTTCGAGGTGGTCTCCCTCTTGCAGCTATATTTCTTGGTTGGGCAGTCAAAAGTTTGTCTTCCTCAGGTAACTCAGGACAATCACGGATAAAATACTCCTATGAGCCACATCTGAAACAGGCTCTGTCATTCATCCAACATTCTCCAAAATGTCATCTACCACACCGTTTACACTTAGGTTTGTTAGCCTTAACACTACCAACACTCGTACTAAAGTGGCTTGAGCTTTTGAACTTACGTGTTGTTTACCATGATCTCTGTTAGAATACCCCACTAAAGTAGTGGAACAGTTATAAAAATCATTTGACTTCTTTGATAACGAGTGATAAGATTTTCTCGTTGACCTCATTCTTAAGTTTCTAGTCTCAGAATCAGCTTTTTTCTTTTCTTTGCTAAGCTCTTTGGCTTTGTGAGCTCTATAAAGTAAAACCACAAATTCTTTCAATTTAAGCATCCCAACTAAAAGCTTAATATATTCATTCAACCCGTCTTCAAATCTTTTACACATAACCACTTCAGTTGGAATGCACTCACGAGCATACTTACTTAGTCTCACAAATTCTCTTTCATATTCAGATATGATCATATGACCCTGTTTCAACTCTAGAAATTCTTTTCGCTTTTGATCTAGAAACCGTTGACTTATGTACTTTTTCCTGAACTCGGTCTGAAAGAATTCCCATTGACTCAGTCTCTTGGTACTATAGATATTAATGAGTTCCACCACTAATATACAGCATCTTTCAGAAGAGACATAGCACATTTAACACATTCTGATGGTGTACACAATAACTCATCAAAAATTTAGATATATTCTCTAGCTAGAACTCAGCTCTCTTAGGGTCATCATCAATTGTAGCCTTAAACTCTTCGGCCCTATATTTTTAAATTTTATCAACAGGCGGTTTGTTCATACGTATCGGTTCTAAAGCTTGAGGAGCTATGGGGATAGGTTGGGGAAAAAGAGGGGGTGGAGGTTGTTGAGCAGCCGAATTTGTTCAGACATACTCAGTGAACCACTCATTCATCATCTGAAAGAAGGCTTCCTTAGCCTCTCCTCCATGACCCTTAGACACGGATCTAGATCTAGATGATGCTACCCCGCAACTGAGGCTGGCACGTTACTTTCAACATCATCAGAGTCTACTCGATTTGGATCCATTTCTATATGAAAAATATGATTTTCAATTGTCAAGAGATGTCACACTATCATAGGTTATAAAATGGCATGTATAGCTAGACTCACCTATGCTACGTTAGTCCTAGAATCGACTAAACCTTAGCTCTGGTACCAACAAATGTAACACCTCTCACCTGTATCTTACACCAAAACAGGGTTACGAGGCATTACCAAACTTATAACTTAGACAATTATACATTTCATAATCAATTATCATTCAATTCAAAAACCATTCAAACACATCCATACAGTTCCTAATACGAGCCTTCGAGGCCCCAAATAGACATTAAAAGTGGTTCGAGACTAAACTGAGACTTAAGAAATTTTTAGAAAAACATTGAAATTTTTTCAAAGTGTAGGGGACACATACTCGTGTGGCTAGACCATGTGTTTCAAACGGCCGAAAGACACACCTGTGTCTCAGACCGTGTAGGTATTCAAAATGAGGATACACGGCCGTGTCCTAACCTGTATCTAACCCCATGTATTTCACTGACTTGGGTCATATGGCTAACCACATGCTCATGTGTCAGGCCGTGTACCCTTCGAAATTGCCTCACATGCCTGTGTGCCAGGCTGTGTACTAGGTCCTATAAAAATTGGAGGGTATACTGACTTGTGCCACACGACTAAGCTACACACTCGTGTGGTAAGTCTTGTGAAGCTACTAACTTGGTTTTTATGAAAGTATCAAGGGACAGGCCGTGTCACCTAGCCGTGTGTCACACACAGTTGAGACACATTCCTGTGTGGACAAAAATAGGCCATTTTCCAAGCCATGTTCTTCACCCACATTGGTACCAACCAATACACATCAATTTGTACATAACCATGGCATAAATAGGCACTCAAAACCAACCAATATCAAGTTTATATCATGTGCTATCCATACAAACAACATGATATCCATAAGCACATTCATTTGACCATTTTTAAACATACCAAATATACTTCCAAAGTTTACCTAAATGGTCAATTACATATATGAGATATTATGCCTAACTTAGCATGCATACACATTCTCAATTTCAACCATTTGGTACCTCAAATACCAATTCACAAAACAAACATTCACATAGCAATTGTACATCACATATCATAAGACCATTTACACCTATTTACATATCAAAACATATATCATTTTCAAGCTAAATTAATTGGCTAAATACACAACAAAACATATAGGCCATAGAAGCAAAAATACCTATACATGCTATTTATCCCAAAATATAAAGTCCAAAGTATCCAAAATAAGAGTTTGATCATGTGGCACGATCTCTGACAACTCTTAAACGGAGTGAGCTTCCGAACCACTATAAAATATGAAAATTAAAACGGAGTAAGCAATTATGCTTAGTAAGTTCATATAACTAAAAAAGTACAACTTACCAACTCATCCACAATTTAGATAATCATAATTACAATATAGATAAATTCTAATTCGGCCCAAAGCCTAATAGATCATTACAACTATGTTAGCTATGTATAAATACATCAACTATGAATTACTTCCTGTATTTCACATGAATACTTGAACTAGTTCGTATCAACTCATATAACCTCATATCATCATTTGTGCCTGTTGAACTATTTGGAATACTATTGGATACTCGAGTATCTCACACACTAAGTGCCAATACATGGTAGAAACCACCTGTATCTCCAATCTCATATAGGTACTCACTATCGAAAGCTAATTTACCAAATTGTGAAATTGTGATGACTTTGGTGGGGAAAGGGAGATTTATATTCCTGCATGTATGAATTGTATGAAGTTTGATGGTCTAAGTACAAGGCATGAGTCTGAATGATATGGTGTGCACATGAGTCGAAAAACATGAATATGTATGTCACAAACAAGTCATTGTCTAATGAGTCTATGCATGGTAAGTTTATGTTTGTCTCTAAAGTCGTCAAAATGGTTCGTCAGGACTAAAAATATGAATATCTAAAAGGACAAGTCCATGGTCATGGCATTGAAGACCATATCATGTAAGATTGTAATTGGTGGGTTATGGTATCATATGGGAAAATTTAAGGAATGTTATTTCCTAATATGGTTTTTTGTGTCCCAGGACGATAAGGGGCAAACTTCAGTAAGTGTGAGTCTAGGCAAATCCCTATTGCCTAAATCACTAGGAAAATAAAAGCCTTTATGGTGAACCTATTAAAAGACAGCCTTTATGGCAAAACTCTAGAAATGTAAGCCTTTATCGTGAACCTATT
Source organism: Gossypium hirsutum (assembly GCF_007990345.1). Classification (NCBI taxonomy): domain Eukaryota; kingdom Viridiplantae; phylum Streptophyta; class Magnoliopsida; order Malvales; family Malvaceae; genus Gossypium; species Gossypium hirsutum. The sequence continues at coordinate 93,725,002 of NC_053424.1, forward strand.
AAAGGACATCCTTTTACGGAAAAACGCTAGAAAGGTAAGCCTTTTTGGTAAACCTCTTAAAGGATGCATTTGTGGCGAGACTCTGAAATGAAAGCCTTTGTGGTGAGACTCTGAAAGGAAAGCCTTTGTGGTGAGTACTTAATGAAAAGGATACCTTTGTGCCAACCTCTAGATAAGGAAGCTTTTGAGGCTATCTCTGAAAATGAATGCCTTCATGGCACCATATAAAGAATGACCCTTGTGGCAACCATTTGAAAGAAATACCTTTATGACGAAATCTAAACAAAAAGAAAGGAACCCATGGAGAATTCTAATAAAGAGAAGTATGATGTCTTCCGAAGGAACGACAAGTATGAAGAACTCTGAAAGAAAAGCCTTGTAAAAAGTGTTATGGCTAACCCATTATAATAACATGATAAGAATAACAAGTCTAGAATGTGCAAGAGTATGTCGTGAACCTAGAACATTTTGTCTGAAAGGCCCTCTACTATGGGAATGGTTAAGGAATCACGAAAGAATGAGATAAGGAACACAAGAGTGGTATAGAGGATATGAAAGGCAAGATAGGACCTCAGTGCGAAACATGACTCCCATGATACAATGAATAGAATCTAATGGATGTATCCGCCAGAGTTAAGTTGAAGAATAAGAGATAATGAGTTAGATAAAACAGTTCTCGAATTAAACTCAGGTAAATGAGGGTTTACTCACTAAGTTCTATTAAACTTACTTCTATGTTCTTATGTCACGGGCAATTTTATCGAGGTTAAGCCAGAAGAAATGACACTAGGGCTATGCTCAATGAGGGGTGTATTGGGCTGTTATGCATATAGAGTGAGTGAAATGGTGTGTTCGAGTATGATAAGAATACTGTGATTAGGCTAGGCAAACTATTCATAAAACTAGCAATGTAGATAAAATATGTTAGCCAAATAAGTGATTCCAGTGATATTGTTTAAGGGCAAGATAAGTGTCATATATATATATTTGTACTTGTAAGTTCTCATTGGGTGAAAAGTTTTGTTAAATGGTTGTAAGTAAACATTTTACACCAAGATGATTTGTTGGTTGGGTAGCATTAATTAGTAAGATGTGTAATTTTAAAAATTTTGTATGAACAAGTTTAATTAACGATGGTAAGAGAGTGTAACACTCAAGATCCAGATTTGATGATTTGGATTGGGTCAAGCGTTACATAGTTACTATGCAAGTCACATTCTAACAAGATGGTTAGAAATGAATGAAGGGATAAATCAAGGATATGTAAAGATTTTGGATTCTCATATACGTTTCTCTACAACTGTAAGCCATTAATAAGGGTAGTTTTGAGAGTTAGTGATATGTGTCAAGTTTCACTATGAGAGTATGGGTTTTATTTATATTATGATGTGAGCTTTAAAAGAAAAAAAAAGGAGTTATCTTCTTCTTGCTAATTGAAAACACCACTTCTGGATTGCTTTGGAGTTGATTAGTGATCATTATTACTTAGCTAATATAAACTAAAATCTAAAACTAAAGAGAGGTGGTATGATGAATATGCTGATATATATATGTTGGATAATATTTGCATGTATAGTTTGTATGAATCTGACAAGTAAAAAGTATATGATGAGAAATCTAGAGTTGAAAATATGATTATAAGAGCATGTCTGAGATGCCCATTAAGTTTGGTGCAAATGCATGAAAGGTCTGTTAAGTGAGTCTATGTCTGTTCACCGTGGTGGAGTTTAATAGGGGTTCGTGGGGACTTTAATCACGATCTCTAAAAGGAAAGCCCATGGCCATGGCACCATATCGTGTAAGACCATAATTGTTGGGTTATGACATCGTATGGAAAGAACTAAAGGAAAGTTATTACCTAATGGAGTTCTCTATGTGACTTAAGACGATAAGGGGCAAACCTCACGAAATGTTAGTCTAGAGGAATCCTTATCGTGAACATGCCATAAAGTGGAAGCCTTTATGGAAATCTATGAAATGTTAGCCTTTGTGGCAATCTATGAAATGGAAGCCTTATGGGGATCTAAGGAAAGAAAAACCCTTGTGGCAAATGATGAAAGGAATGTCTTCGTGGCACACCAAAAGAACAACCCTTGTGGCAACCATTGAAGGAAACGCCTTTATAGCGAACCCTGAAAGAAAGAAATGGTATTCTTGATAAACTCTGAAGGGATACTATGTGTAGCGAACACTAAAGGGATAGTATGTATGGCGAACTTTGAAGGAATGGTAGGTATAATAAACTCTAAAGGAAAAGCCCTTGTTGTGTATCATGTTACACTTTCGATAAGATAATCTAATGAGTTTTTTTTTGTGTGTGTGTGGTGAGATCCATATGAGTTGTTGGGGGTAGATCCTGCATGGTTTTAAGACAATAACAGAGAAACTGAATTATGATAAAGCATGTGGCAAATTCGAAGTATGGGATAATTAGACTTGAAGAGCAAATCTGAGTAAGGGCTATGTCTAATAAATTGAAGAAGGTTATCTGTTTGTAATTATTAGAAGAAAAATATTATTCTCTAGAAGGATTAAATCGTATAACTAAAGAATGCATTTTCTACCTATGTACGTGATCATTCATAGATTCGAAGAAACTATGGCTTAGAGTATGTATGTAGGAATGAGCAATATTTTTCTACCTAATCTTGACTTTTCTCATGGAGCTGTCTCTAGTTTTTGGATTCATTGTAGAAAGTTCGTCTCGCACCAAAAGTGAAAATTTTCCCATGGAAATGTGGGTAGAAAGCTCTCCCTACTAGATTGCTCATTTTTTTTCGGGGTATGAATTATGTTGATCTTTGCCCATTCTATTCTAATAATCAAGAATCTGTTGTCCACCTTTTACGAGATTGTCACATTACCCAAAATTTATGGAGGGAGGTCTATCAATGTTAGCAAATCTGAGTAAGGGCTATGTCTAATAAATTGAATAAGGTTATCTGTTTGTAATTATTAGAAGAAAAATATTATTCTCTAGAAGGATTAAATCGTATAACTAAAGAATGCATTTTCTACCTATGCACGCGATCATTCATAGATTCGAAGAAACTATGGCTTAGAGTATGTATGTAGGAATGAGCAATATTTTTCTACCTAATCTTAACTTTTCTCATGGAGCTGTCTCTAGTTTTTGGACTCATTGTAGAAAGTTCGTCTCGCACCAAAAGTGAAAATTTTCCCATGGAAATGTGGGTAGAAAGCTCTCCCTACTAGATTGCTCATTGTTTTTCGGGGTATGAATTATGTTGATCTTTGCCCATTCTATTCTAATAATCAAGAATCTGTTGTCCACCTTTTACGAGATTGTCACATTACCCAAAATTTATGGAGGGAGGTCTATCAATGTTGCTGATTTAATCCCCCTTTGTTTAATAGTTGGGAAGAGTGGTTGCAGAGTAATATTACCTCCAAAAATTGGATCCAACACCCATTGATTCCTTGGTACATTATTTTTACCATCACTTTGAGAAATTTGACTGTGCCATAATGCTTTAGTTTTCTCCAACAATAGGCCATTACGAGGTTTTGTATAGCGTATTCTGACCAGTGCAGGAGAATTTGTTGACCTATTTGTACTAGTGAAAAAAATATAACATTCCAAATATCATTCCAATTGCATGGAAACCTACTCCATTGAATACTAACAATTCATCTATAAGGAACCCGAGTAAGTCTAGTGACGATGTCATTATCCGTGATCATCAGGCAGTTGAGTGATTGGCTCTTTTTGTCACATCCCTAGAGCTACTAGCGTTTGAGGCTGAGCTGTGAACCTTAAGAGACAATGTAATCTTAGCTCAACAACTTAACATAAATTATATTGAAATAAAAGTCGATGCTATGGTCCCTTTTTATGAATTATAACTCTCAGCAAAATGCCTTTCATTAAGGGAATAAGTGTGTTAATGATTTAGCTCATATGGGAAGTAGTTTACAACTTCGACCCTCAAGTCATCTTTTCTCTTTAATGATTTATTTTGTGTTTGTTGACCCTCATATATGATTAGGCCATATGTTTTTCGACAATGCCCATGGCCAAATTATGTATCCAACCCTAGTTTAACTGCCAAATAATACTTGTTCCTTATTTCTCAAAAAAATAAAAATAAAAAAATAAAAAATTCATGCATCATACAAGATAAAAAAAACCAATGAAATGCTATAATATAAAAACAAAATTTTATATACTAAACAGCTTCTACCGTGCCTGCTTCCGAAATATAAGTTGTGAGCTCTGATCATCCATTATCTATAAAACTGATGGAAGTTCCACCACCAATTTCAGTAATTAAATTTAGTGGTTATAAAAGAAAAGAAAATGCTAAGATGGAAATAGAAAAGCAATTCGATACCAACAACAATATCCAACCTCAATACTGGAAACAAAAGTACCAAACCAAGCCAAGACTCGCAAGCTCTGCCAATCTCTCAAATGGAAACAAAAATCTGTGATTTATTGATAGAAAATCTGTTTCAAAGAGCCATAAGCTTTAACTAAAAACAAGTCTTTAATCAAACATCCAACATTCATCCAATTCAGAAGACTGCGTCCTCCACCAATCACAACAACGTCGCTGAAATATGGAGACTGGAATGGAAACCATCATACCCACCCACATAATTAAACCAAAAAATATTTCCATTTTTCATTTAAAATGTCTAAAAGATAACCAGATTTATAAATCCTTGAGATTTGTATTCCCATCACCTGATTAATTGTAGTGATTTCTGTTTCTTCACGCGTAGTTTAACCTGAATATGTCATTCAACACATAAAAGCTTCCTTGTGGTGTTGGCATCAAATGAAACATCTGAGACCAAAAGCAAACCCAAAATCACTCAGTTAATAAAGCTTGATGTCAAAATATCACAAGCAGTTCGTTGCAAATAAGCTCCTATACGTTTGTTACACCTAAATTAGCCTTTAACTTTCCAGGTTTTAGGTAAAAATCAATCTCTCATTTGAATATAGGCAAAAATCAAGGGTAATAACTTGCATGAGGTATAAATACAAGTATTAAGGGCCTTCTTAAAAAAGTACTTTTTTCAGAGTTTAGCCATTAGATAAAAAGAGGCCCTTATTGCACAAAATTAAACAGAACGTTGAGCCATAAATACGTATCAAACTATATAAGTTTGCTCTACGAGAAAGCAAGGCATATAAGTCACAAGCAAAATCATCAATGTCTACAGTTGAGGAGAGATATCACTGGTTTTTCTTTTATATCATGCTCACGATAGAGTTGCCAAGAAACAACATTGAGAAGATGTTTGATAATCTTTCACAGTACGCAATGTGAGCACCCACCATCTATTTCTTATGCGAAAAATGTAATAGGCAAGCATAAAAGATTAAAATAAACAACCGAAGGCTTGCCTATGATAAAAAAACTTCAGGAACAAAAGAACTCTTGATTGCTACAATTATTTATAACACGTAAACATACAGACAGGAATCATAGACAATCTTACAACACTTATTTTAAAAATTTAATTAGATCCTTATTTTATCCAGATAAATAAATAAGAATATGGGGTAACGGTGATGTTTGTAATCTCAAAAAATCATCACAGACGATCATATAAGTCAACTCCATATGCAGAGCCACATAGGGCAAAACAAAATAAGAAATAGCAGGTGTTCCATCGGCAAGATGGTGGATCCAAAATATCTATATCTTTGAAAATTCATGACACAGTTTAATGAAATCGACACTGTTAATTATATCGAGTATATCATACATGTTTCCCTTATTAATTCAGTTATCAAAAGGAATGGAAAACAAGCGATCACTGAAATATAATGTAAACAGCAGAGAGTTTTATATGCATTAAACAGCCAATTCAATTCTTAGAATCCTGAAGAATAAATAAAAAAATTCAAGAGGGAGTTACAACAGATCAAAAACTCACTTAAAAGATCCATCACTAACAAATCGAATCGCGAAATTAATACCATCGATAACACCGATGAGATCAACAGTGTCACACAGATTAGCCTTAGATCGATCGCTCAAGTACATATAAAAAACCCTAAAAAACAAAATAAAACAAAAGATGCAAAGAGAGCTACCTGGCTAAACTTGAGAGCATGTTGTTCGCCGGCAAGTTGTAGTGTTCCAGAGACGAATACGAGGACGCCGCCAGCGCCAGATGGCTGGCAATCGACGGTGGTAATATTGTGCTTGCACTGCTGGAAAGGAAGGCTGGTTAGCTTAGCGACAATGCTCTGAGAGCCTTGGATCTTTTGACCTTCAAAGGTCAACATGGAACGTTCCTGGTAGAGATTGGCTAAACCGGCCCGGTTCGCATCGAATGTGGAGTAGTAGTGATCGACAAAAGCCTTGGCTACAGCGTCTGGATCCATCGATTTTTCGTTTTGTTTATCAGAGTTTGAGCCGTCAACAGAGAAGGGCACTGACACAGGAATTAATAGGAGAGACCAGCCGAGCCCATCCAAAATTGTGTATTTATAGGAGGATTCATCTAGCGGCTGAATTTGAATCATAAAAATCTAAAGGAAAAGGGGCTGCCAGCGTGTTCCTTCTTTCTTTTGGATCGTTTATACACCCGCTTTACTGTCTATCAATTAGCGGATCATTCTTTGCGTCAACCTAACGCAGCCCAACCGTTTTTCTTTTACCTAATTTTATTTGAAGGAAAATTTGAAATTATTTTTTTATTGAAAGAAGTATTATTTTTGGAGTTAGAAAAATATATGTTTTTATCTCTAAAATTTTTGAAGTATATACTAGATTTTGTCACAGAGTAAAAAATGTATGTAATAATTATAAAAAATAATATATTAATAAAAATTACTATAATTGAAATGGTAAAATTAAAAGATTAAATATCATAATATATTGCCTTTGTGATCTTATTATGCATAAGTATTTTTATAAAGTTCATACGAAAAATAAAATTACTCTCAAAATAATAGCTATTATCTATTAAAAATTATATATATATTTTTAGTAAATTTATTACTAAGTTGATAACTTAATTGAGGGTGACATAACTCTCTCATAAAGACCTAATAAAGAAAAAAGAAAAGTTAAAAGAATGATTTTTATTTTTTAACAATTTTAGGGAATGAAAACTAAACTATCTTTCGACTTGAACATATTTTTAAAGAACTAAAAAAAATATAAAACGAAATGTTTTACAGCTTTAACAATTTTAAAAGAAACACTCAATTGTTTCAAAAAAATTCAAAAGAAAACAAGCTTAAAGAAACTTTTAAATATAATAAGAGAAACAAAATTACCTTTCAAATTATATTTATTGCTCATTAAAAATTATGAATTTTTAGTAAATTTATTATTAAATTGATGATTCAATTGAAATTGAAACTAGTTCAGTAAAACACTTAAATATAATAATAGATATTATTGTTTAAACCCTAAGTGAGTTAATGCCACAAGTCAACCAATCACTATGTCGATAATGAAAGTTAGGAAAATACTCTTCCATGTATAAATCAAGTAGAGTAAATTGCACCATATTTTCCCAAACTTAATTCTCACATTAAATTTGTCTCAAAACTTTAAATTACATCATCAAATTTTTGAGATTATATGAATTGTATCATTCAATTATTAAAATCATTAATTTTATTATTAAATGTGATACATTAAATCTATCCTGACATAATTTAAAATTAAAAAAAAACCTTAAAATGAAAAAAGGTTAAAAAAAGTAAAAAAGAAACGCAAAACCAGACAACTTTTGCCCCATAACTGTATAAATTAAAACTTGAAAAATAAAAAGTTAAAGATAAAGATAAAAAAATATAAGAGAGTTTTTTTTTAAGCTTGTACAAAAGCTTTAAATCTCTAAATCAATTGCAGTGCAAAATCGTGGTAAACTTATAATGATGCCAAATCGTTTTTGTGGGGTAAATGTTACACTCTGCACTTTCGGCTGTTAAATTTAAATGTGAGACATCATATTTATTATGAGAGTAACTCAAATTAATTTTATATTTAAGGTTTTATTTGTTTCACTGAAAATGATTTTAGGAAAATAATTTTTAAAAAATAATTTACTTTTTTAGAAAAGTTAATATTTTCTGGTGTTCGAAAGAATCTGTGTAAAATATTTTTTTGTTATTTGGTATATTTCTTAAAAATATTTCATAAAAGTTATTTTCAATTAAACAAACATACATTTGAGATTTTCTTATTTTTTCATTGTTTAATTGAATTTACTTTTATATATAATGTTATATTTTACATTATTTTTGCATATATTAAAAATATTATGTTAAATTTACATTCATTACAACGTCATTTTTTAATTACATGACTACTAAGTAAGTATTTTTTATTTAAAAATGTGACATCAATAAGTATTTTTTATTTAAAAATGTGACATCAACAAAATTGACAAAAAAAATTAACGATGTCAACAATTGCACTTAATTTTTAAATTTGAAAAGTAAAGGGACTAAATTCTTGAAAATAAAAGTACAAAGACTAAATTACAAATCTATGAAGTGTACATAGACTTATGACATATTTTAACCTTTATACTACAAAAAATTTATTATTAATATATTTGTAATTGTAATAAATATTTATTATTAAAATATTAATATTTAATATTTTCAATAATATGTGAATAATATTATTTTAAATTATTATTTTTAAAATTTATTATTAAAATAAAATTGAAATATTAAATAATTTATTAAAATAATAAATTATATTTATTATATTAATAATTTATTATATGACTAAATATAAATAATTAAATATGTATGTTTAATAATATTGAAAAACATAATATTTTAAATATTTTTAAAAATAAAAATTATTATAATATAATAATATTAAGCTTGATTTAAGTTAATTTTTATATAAAAATAAAATTATCTATAGATGAGTTTTTTTCGGAAAATGATTTACGCTTTTCAAAGTGGTAAGTCATTTTACAAGAAAAATGACTTATTTTACCTTGACCTGTTGTAATGACTCAAAATTCATGGGCATCGGAAAAGTACAATATCGGGCCTCTGTTTTAGTAAAATGGGTTCGTAAATAATTATTAGAAGTACTTGAGTCTAGTGGTGTGTATAATTAAATTTTGATTAAGTAAATTTAGCTTAATTAAGAGAAATCAGGAAAAAAGATTAAATTGAACAAGATGTGAAAGTCTAATTATAGATTAAAAGAAAATACGAGGGACTAAATAAGAAATTAAGCCTATTCCATTAAATGAGGAGGCAAACAAAATAAAAATCTAAGATTTTTGTTTGTTTAATAAATATAAATAAATAGATTAGTTATAAATTTAATTATGTTAAATTATAATAATTATATTATAATTATGTTATATTATATTATGAAATAAATAAAATAAGGACAAGTGGATGGTAATGATAATATACAATTGTAAAAAAAAAATATGTGTGCACAACTGTAATACATATATTTGTTATTAAATAGATGTTTGTTATTATTATTTAATTGATATTAAACTATAAATTAAATTAAATAGTTGACAAATGTAAGGCGATGATAAAACACATTTGTAACAAATATATATAAACATTTGTAATATAATTATTTATTTACTTATATTTTAAGCTAAATATATTTATTATAATAATTATTATTAAATTAATTTATTATAAATATATTGAATTAAATAAAAGTCAAGTGTATGGTGATAAAAATATACAAATGTAATAATAGTATTTATACATTTGTAATATATTTATTTAATTACTTTTAAGTAAATAGATATTTATTATTATTATAATATATTATTAACATTATTAATTAACATATATATATATGAAATAAATAAATAAAAAAGAAACAAAGAAGAAAAAGAACAGAAGCTATTTCTAAACAGGGGAAAGGACGGAAGGAAAGAAAAATAAAAGGAGAAATTCAGGTTTTGAAGTTTTAAACTTTAATAGGTAAGTCAATCAAGTCTTTTTTACTTAATTTTGATGTTTTAGAAGATTTAGGAAAAAGTTTTGTTGACATCAAGTTGAAATTTTGGAAATTCTTAGGTTTTTGAACATAGTTCATGTTGAATAAAATAATGAATTAGGGGTTTAATTGAATGAATTTCAAGTTAGAATTGATTAAAGAATTAAATTGTAAATGAGGCTATAAGTTTTGTGTTGTAGGGATTAAATTGAAAAAAATTTTACATTAGGGTTTTATTATGAACATTAGATAGTGAAGTAGAATATGGAAGGAAATTGAATGGAAATAAAGTATGAATTGAGTTAGAAAAGTAAAAGAGTTAATTAGGATTAAATTGAATTAGGGTATAAATTGGATAGAAATTCAATTATTATTATTATTATTATTAATTAGTGTTGCAATTAATAGTGTAAATTATTATTATTTTCGTAGTTAGCAAATAACCCGAGGCATTGGCACCGAAAGGAAAAGAGAAACTTATCGATGAGTAATTACGAAATCCATGTTTGTATTACTATAATTCAAATCTATTTATTATTAATTGTTATATTTTAATTAAAATGCATGGTAAGTAAAATTAGGTAAGCAATTGAGATGACAATATTGATTTGAATGAAATTGATTCAAAAATGTTTATGGCTATTGAAATTGAATGTGAACAAATTGGAAATTAAAAGTGATTTAAATTAAGTAATTGAATTATGAATTATGTGAATATTTGAAAGTATATTGATTGGAAACTAAGAGTGATTTGAATTGAATCAAATTGAATTGAATGAAGAAAATATGTGAGTATTTGAAATGTATTTTGATTGAAAAATAATTAGTGATTTGAATTTGATTGGAAAATGAATTGAAAATATGAATTAAATAAAAATGAATTAGTTTATGAATATGTGTGAATATGTGAATTGAGTATTGATTGAAAAGTGGTTTGAATTGAATCGAAATATGATTATATGTGATTATCTGAAACATGTATTGGTATTGAATTGTTTATTGATTAGAAAGTGGAAAAGTGAATTTGAATTGAATGAGAATTGAATTGAATTGTGAATTTGAATCAAAAGTGAAATTGACATTGAAAGTGATTTGAAATGTGAATTTGGAGACCCTATTAACTAGTCAGGCTGAACCGGATATAGTTGGCATGCCATAGGATTGGAAGAGTTCAGGGATACTTCAACCTTGAGTTGATGAGACATTAGGTGTCACTATTTTACTTCGGATAGATTCGATGAGGTACTAGGTACCACTTTGCTCCGGCTCTGCCGATGAGACATTGGGTGTTAACTTTGCTTCGAACTATCAGATGAGGCACTGGGTGCCAATCTGGTGTGTTTGGTTGGATCCCCGTATCCGCCAAAATCTGAGTCTGTTAATAGGGGTAATTAATGGAAAGTTAAATCAACGGAATTGAATCGATTGAGCCATTGGAAAGAAATGAGAAAGTAGATTATAAATTGAAAATGTGACTTGAATTTGTGAATGGAATTAAGATGTGAGATTTGAAGCATGAACTTAAGGTTTATGAATTTGCTAAAATATCGAATTATTGATATTGAAATCAGTTGAATAAATGAAATGAGAAAATTAAATGAATTGATCGATTGAACTATTGAAAGTATGAGAAAGTGAAATTATGAATTGAAATGTGAATTGAAATTAAGATATAGAAATTAGAAGTGAAAATAGAATGAATTGGAAATAATGAAATAGTATATGAGTTAGTTGAATATAATCTTATGAATTAATTATAATTATTTTTATTGAAAAATGTTGGTTTAAATAATTATTGAAAGTCTAATGTTGTAAAGTTTTAGATATGAAATAGAATAAGTTATTGAATTGGGATATAGAAATGAAATATATAAAATAATGATTTTATGAAATGGTTATTGATGAAATGCATGAAAATAGATATTGATATAATAATTAAAATAAAGAAAAGCTATTTAAAATATATATTATTAGAATAAATTTAAAGTTTAAATGCATAAATGATTAATTGAAGGTAAAATAGTGGTAAGATTTAATGTGTATATATATTGTTTTTACCTTAAGTATTTGAATTATAGTAATACCACTGGGTGTATACTCAGCGTACGGTTTGTTTCCATGCGCAGATTAGGTACAAAAATTTTGAAGAGTTGAGATTACGAGTCTTCATCTCATCACATCTTCAAGCAACAAGAGGGTACGTTTTAAAATTTTGAATAGAATGATATGTACTTAGGAAAAATTAAGTATGTCCCAAGTAGTAGTAATGGATTTAAATATAAATTATTTAAATTTATTATTTGTTCGTTTTTATGTTCAAATATAATAGTAATTACCCAAGAATTACTTTGGCACCAAATGTAATATTCCTATATCAGGTTTCTTGAGTCGAACATGGTATAGGGTTGTTACACCTGTAAGTCATTTTCCGTTGACCAAACTATTTTCTGTGAAACAAACACAGGAAAATACAGAAAACGTTTTTCGTAAAATCTTTTACATGTAAACAAACAGACCCTAAATTCAATAAAAAATAATTAAAACATCATTTAAAACAAATCATTTTCAAATAATTAAAATTTATATTTAAAACTTTTAAAACAATTTAGAAAAAAATTTAAAATGGTTCCCAAGTTTTTAGAGGTGTTCAAGATTAAGTACAAGTCTCTTTGAGGGTCGAAAAAAATAAAATAAAGGAGGGACCTTGTTCTGACCTTGTTGTATCGATACAACCATGGACTTGTACCGATACAAGTCCTTGGTACTATTCACTTTTGCTTACTAACTTACTTGTATCGATACAACTAACCATTTGTACCAAAACAACTTTGTTTGAACCCAAAAATCACCTCAAAGCACCCCTATTTTGACCCAAAATAATACCTTAATTAAATCAAAACTTGGATTACTCAAAAATGATGTTTAAAACACCATTCCCACTCACATTAACATATTCAAACACTATAGACACAATCATGAACAAGAAGAATCAAACTTAGCCAACAAGCAAGATTATTTGGCATGCAAGAAACGAGTTATTCATATAAATACCTTCATATTTCTAGTTCTCATTTTAACCATGACTGGATTATTCTATAACATATTCAATATGATTAACATAACACACAATTAAGCTTAGAATACAAAAATCTTCCATGTTATTCATTTGAAATCGGCAAAATGGACTCCAACAACTACTTATATTCTAGGTACATGCTAAGACACTTCTAGTGTTTACTATGAGCAAATCAATTTTAACGGAGCTGGGTTATAACCTTTGGATGCCTTTGAACTGTACGAACATGATCCAACATTGTTGACACCTACGTACAGAACAAACATGTCTGCACACTAAGCATTAGATATAAAGTGGTGTTAGTATAATTTGAATTCAATACATAACATATAAAATATATAAACTTATTATTAGTATACTATATAATATCATCTAATCAAGTCCACAATGGAAAATCAATATCTCATAAAATTATTTGCTTAAATTTTCTCAAGAATATCATAATTTCAAGCCATTTATCATTTGTTAGCTTACCAATGCTCCCTCAGATCTTTACATCTCATTTTCATATAGCAAATAAAATTAGTTTATTTACACAGTAGAACATGCCCCCCAAGGCTTTTAACTAGTAATAAATATGATCTTTCACATGCTTTTCATATGTTTTCATTCTTGTTTTTGATCATATTAGTACGCTTATAAGGCTAACATTCTAATTTCATGTATCAAATATTTCGGTTCATTTTATAACATCATTTATATCTCAACTCACATTAATTAATTATCAATTAATGAGTTCAAGCAGGATTCATTTAGTATTTCATTTACAAATCATTTTTGTATTTTCAACCATATTATAACAACTTAATTTTTAGTGGTATCGAAAAATGCAATTTCGGGACCCCATTTTCATAAACCAAGTTCATAAATATAAAATAGGAATATTTATAGAGCTAATATAAGAATCTAATAAAGAATGGTCAAGAAATTTAGCTAGTAAAATAGTTAATTAAAGTTCAGGGATTAAATTGTAAAAATCCAATCGCTATTGAGTTTTAATTAAAAAAATGCTTGAGGACCTAGATTGCAATTATCCCAAGGAATAAAATGGTAATTAAAATATTGTTTTCTTAAAGTTAGTGGATGATGATAAAATTCCCATTAAGCTTAGTTAATAGTTAGTTTATGATGATTAAAACATGATTAAGTTAACTAAACTAGATTAATTAATGAAAAATTAAAGTATAAATAAGTAAATTAGCGGGATTTTCATCATCTTCTCTATTCTTGCAACCGTCCATACTTAGGAAACCTAAAGAAGAAAGCTTTGAACCCCTCCAACATTCGGCCATCAATTAGGTAAGAAAACCAAGCCTTTTTTCTTGTAAATTTTATAGATTTATAATAGGTTCCCTAATGAAAGAATGTGAAATTGTATTATGATCCGTAGCTAGGAATCGAAAGACATGCTTATCCCGATTTTAGGGACTAAACTGAATAAAACGTAAAATATGTGTGTAATAAAAATGGAAATTAATTAGGATCATGCATTTCACAACATTGTTGTTGTGAGCCAATTAATGGCTATTGTATGTTAATATATGATATTGATTTGGTATGTATATGTAACACCCCTAACCCGTGTCCATCGCTGGATTAGAGTTATGGGGCATTACTGATAAAATCACATCAATTTTACATACTTTAGACATTCATAGTCATAATTATACAGAACACAATCATATTGTCCCTTACAAGGCTCTTCAAGGCCTTAAAACATGCTTAGAAGTGGTTCGGGACTAAACCGATAACATTTGCAAACTTTAGAAAATACATAAAATTTTCAAACATTAAGGGTCACAAGCCTGTGTGAGCAGGCCGTGTGCCTCACATGGCCACTAGACACACCCTGTCCAAGCCGTGTGGAAATAGGACATACATACTGATTTGCATCACAAGGTCAGAGACACGCCCGTGTTCCATGGCCATGTGAAAACTGGAGGGTATACTGACCTGGGTCACACAGCCGACCACATGCCTGTGTGCCAGCCCGTGTGCCACACACGACTAGTAGACACACCCGTGTGTCTAAGTCGTGTAACTTGCTGACTTGTTTTAACTAGGATTCAGGGGTTACACGTCGAGTCACACGCCCGTATGCTCAATCCTGTGGCATGAAAATAGGCTTGATTTAAGCCATCTTTCCCACCTATCTTTCATGTACCTAAAAGCATTCTTTTGACATCATTTTCACATACAATAGGCAACCAAAAATGACCATTTCATGCACATTTCATACCATTTTATATCTATTCCTTTACTACTCATCTAATGACCATAAACTAGCTCAAAACTATACCAACTCCATATGATTCATCATTCACTACTTACTAAATCATATACCAATTCATCAATCTTTGCCAAACAATATGACATTCAAACATCAAACAGTTAGCTAACCAAAAACATCATTTCCAATCATGCCATTATACACCATCAACAACTAGTCATTTGTGCATCTCAAAACCATACCAAGATTTCCAAATTCACAAGGCATACATATATACATCACATACCACATTGCAATTCATACTATAAGCCAAATACCATTCCATCATCAAAATTATTTTCAAGCCAACTCACATGGCTAAATCTACAGCTCAAAATATACCATAATGACACTAGCCTATACATGCGATATACCATATTTACAAAGCTTCAAAAGTACCAACTAAGTGATCGATAGTGTGATGACATTTCCTGTCGATCCCCGAGTCCGAGCTAGCTTCGATTATACAAATAAAAGCTTAGTAAGCCATATACAAATAAAATCAGCATATAAAACAATTATATTTCAATTCAATTATACAAGCATGGCTAAAACATATACATAAGTATCTATCTTTCTCATTTAATATACACAACCACATCTAAACTCATCACTTACCTTTCCTTTCAATACACATAAGAATTTCATACGTACCTGTGTCATTTAATTTCATTTACACATTCTTTCTCATCTTCGCTTTGCCCGTTGAACCATTCGGAATCGTTAAAGATACTAGAAAATCACATATAGCTCGTACAATGCTATATCCCGGATATGGTCTTACATATTATCACATATCGATGCCACTGTCCTAGACAGGGTCTTATACGAAATCATATAATGATGCCAATGTCCCAGGCATGGTGTTACACGTAATCACATCTCGGTAAACTAATGTCATGACATTTGTATCCTATACTATTCCTAAGGTTCGTACGGGTCTTTTGAACGTCGTAACCGTGTCGATACTTGCTCGTATTTGATCATTTAGTATTCAATACAATTCAATGATAAATAAATACTTATAATTCAATTTAAAGACATTTATTTACATATTAACTTACCTTGTATATACGATGAACGGATCAGATCAACTACTCGACAACTTTCAATTTCCCCCGATCTAAATCCAATTTCTTTCTTTCTTGATCTTATTTAAGAATTAAAGGTGACGAACCCTAAAGCTTGAATATAGCTTTCTTTTTCTTCAAAATTCAGTGCAAAAAGATGATACATGGCCACCATTTTGTTTTGTTTTAATTTAATTAAACTTAAATCACAAATTACTTAATTAACCTTTGTTTAAACATTAATAAAACATATAATGGATGGCTATTCAGTTCAATTCCCACTATCAATGGTCTATTCACAACATAAGGACTTCACATTTAATTATTCATAACAAATAAACACTTAAACAATTAGAATGCAACTTTTGCATTTTACGTGATTTGGTCCTTTTGTCAAATTAACCATCCAATCGATAAAACTAAAACACGAAACTTTTACACATATCTAAAAACATGTTTTAAACACTAAAAATAGTATTAAAATATTTTTTTGACCTCAGATTTGTGGTTCTAAAACCACTATTCCGTTTTAGCTAAAACCAGGTTGTTACAGTATATATATATTTATATAGAACAAGAGTTGGATAAAAGTGGAGCTATTAGAGGAAAGGAAAAAATTGTAGAATAGTCCCTGAGGAATCTACTTGTTTTGTGTTTTGAAAGGTAAGTCCGTTCTTGTTTAATAGGTATGCTTCCTTGTGGAATATTCCCTTCCTTGCTTACATTAAGATTTTGGTGGAAATTAACATTATTGGCTAGAAAATGTAATTGAACTGAGATGAATTTAGATAAGTGTTTTAGGCTATATTTATTGATTGTAACTAGAAGAATGACAAAAGATATTAAATGTATCATTAAATGTATGTATGATTTATTTTCAGATTCAATCGAAGGAATTCAGAAATTGATATGTGATAGTCACTGTTTATGTGTATGCAAATATGAATGATTGATGACCATGTGAACTTAGTAAAATTCTAGGATACAATTTGCATGCTAATAGAGTCATATATGCGCTTGTTTAAGGGTTAGTTGACGATGTGGAGATTATGAAATGTTATTTCTGGATCCAACACTTGATATGGATTAACGAGTATTCATTGTCTCACAGAGACCTGGGTATAGTGGAGGGATGTATTTGAATATGCATATAGATTTGATGCCTACGGAATTTGCACTTTGGTGCCTTGGTGTGGTGTAGTTTATGCACAGATGAGCTATCTTGGTGTGGTGTAGTTCACCTATCACAATTGAAACTATTAAATTAAAGTTTGGTCTTGATTAAAGATAAGATATTAATTAAAACGATTATTTTGAATTAAATTCCACGGTAACCAAGGGTATCAAGTTAAGAAGTTTTTAGTTTAAAAGGGCTTTACTATGAATTATTGAATCTTGATAATCGATTGGTAGACAAGTTGAATTTCAATTTTGGTCCCATTACATTAAAACTAGATGGTATAATTGGGGAACAACATGATTATAACTTAAATAATTTTATATTGAATTTTAGAATTGGTGAATAGAGGTGAGAGGAGTATAAGTAGGAGAACCGAAGATTTTATTCTTTGATTATCTTATTATGATATTTATCTTCTTCATTTTTCCTTTTCTTTTTCTAGAATATTAAGGAAGTAAGGAGCAGTTTGCATGAAGGAAAAATAGACGTGTTAGCTTGAGAAATTAAGAATTTGGCGAGCTGGTAACCTTTCTAACCTTTCTATACCTTTTAGCTGAAGGGAAGAGGCAAGAAACTTGTAAGTTGCGATAGAGTTCATGGTATTGAACATAAGATCTTAGATAGCTTACAAAAATATTCTTCATGCTAATGAATTTCGATTGTCTCACTTACGAATGCTTTTATTTTGATTGACAAATGGTTATTTTCCTTAGCCAACTAAAGAGGAGGTTAGAGGGACAAAGGAAAGGCAAAGCAAGTGTAGGGTTCTAGGATCTGAGCGTTTTGTGAGTGAGTTTTTGAACCCCAACTTTTATTTACATTTTGTATACTGCAAGGTTATGTTTTGCTAGAAAATTCTATTACATAATCTGGAGATGATAAACTTAGTAGTAGCTGTGTGAAAGTGTTGTAAATGATGTTTTGTTTGATTGTGAATATGGGGTCTAAATTTAAGACTACTTGCATATATAATTGTTGTCTGCAAAAGCTGTTGAAGTATTAATTGGCAGTGAACTATTGTTTGTTTGTGATTCTATGGTTATTGAATGAATGCGGTTAAATGGCATATGAATTGCTCTTTTGTTGGCCAGCTGTAAAACTAAAAGTTGAAGGCTTGTTAATGTAGAAATGCTTATGCCTTCTTGATATTAATTGAATGAAGTATCAAATTTGTGGTGGGATGTTAATTGAAAGAGTTATTGGTGTTGTGGTGGGACGTTAAATTGGAAGAAGTATCGGTGTTGTTGCGGGATGTTAAATGAATGAAGTATCGATGTTGTGGCGAGATGCTCATTAAAAGAAGTATCAGTTTTATGGTGAGATGTTAAATGAATGAAGTATCGATGTTGTAGTGGGATGTTAATTGAAAGAAGTATTGATGTCGTGGTGGACTGTTAATTGAAAGAGAAGTTTGGTGTTGTGGTGAGATGTTTTTTGAAAGAGGACCGGCTTTGTGGTAAGATTTTTCTCCAAGTCGCAAGTTATGGCAGTTTGTTAGGACTTTTCCTTACGTATACAAGCTGGTGATAGTCTACAGGACTTATCTTTAAGCGTACAAGCATGTGTCAGCACCAGAACGAATCTATATATATATATGATAATCAACCAAGCATGATCCACTAGAATCATCCATGAAACCTGAATCTGCGTGTAAAAATTCACTACATATGTATTCGCAAGTGGGTTTCTCTAAATGAGAATTTAGGTTTGTGAGTTTGCGAAAACCATCATTCAAACAAGAGTTCGCATAGATTACCATCCCGATATGAGTTCACCGGATCAACCGTAAGTATAAGTTCGTAAAAATTATATTAAAAGCTAAGGAAGTCTAGGACTTGTTCTCAAGCTCCTAGGATAAGTCAGTCCTTTGGGACTCCGCTATATGAAAATTAATAGAAATAAGTCCACCAAGCAAGTCTGAGCAAACAATTTCGCATAGTGAGAGTCTGAGCAAACAAGTCTGAGCACAATTGCATGAGAAATATTCATTGAATGTGGGTTCGCAAGAGTTATCTTTAAGAATAGATTTGTATATATAAAGACATATATGAATCTGCAAACTTGAGTCTGCAAGTATGTGTCTGCAGACAGGAATCCATAGGCATTTGTCTGGTGTATATTAGCCAAGTATGATTTTGCCAAGAATTTTCACCTGTATAAGTTGCATTGGGTAAATACACTTATACTTACTGTAACATATATGTTCGTAGAGAGTGAAGGCAAATTATCTATTTGAGCAAAGTGTATTTTATGCCTGTTGTTTATATTCTTACGTGAATTGTTTAACGTATTAGTTGTCCTTATACATGACTTATATTCTGTAATGCCCCGAATTTTAGGCCTAGATGAATTGGGCTTTGGGCTTTGGGTCTCATAAAATTTTTAAGTGAGCAAGAAAATGAAAATGAAATGTTGGCTTTAAGGGTTTAAAGAACTTGGAGTGTCCAGGTATGTTGGAGAAGTTTTGGGTTCGAGTTTTGTGGTGGAGGAATTTTAATTTAATTATTAAAAGAACCAGGGTTGGGAGTAGTTGGGCTTTTAAATAAAAATAGGGGAAAATGACATCAAACAGCCTTGTGGAAGAGTGGCTAAGTGACGCAACTTAGAGTGTAGGGAGGTGGCGTTAGTAGCTAGCAAGGAGATCCAAGGTTCGAATCCTAGCTTAGTATTTTTAGGAGTTTAATTTTGGGCCTTCTAGAAGTTTGGAAGTGGGGTAAAGATAAGGGGAGTGTTCAGAAGAGAAAATTTAGGAAATAGATTGGGGAGTTATCAGGGAGAAAAACGAGGAGATGAGAAGGGGGAAGTGATGGAGCCGAAATGGGAATTTAGCCATAAAGAATTTGGCTATAGGGGCTATAAATAGGTGCCGAATGCAAGGTTTCCAGGCTAATGCCAAAATCTTTGTCACCCTTTTATCGAAAACCATTTTCTCTTCATGATCCAAAAAGCTGAAAACCCTTGCTTCTTTCTTTCTCTTCTTGTGCCGATTTTCTATTCTTCTTCTACTCAGGTTTTTGATTCATTTTTTTTAGTCTAGCCGACTTTTTCTTTCTTGAAGCCGAATAACTCTCTTTTGCCATACAAAATTCAAGGGTAGAAACTTTCTTGGCCAAATACTCTTGGTGCCGCCAGTACCTTTTCTAATCAGTCAAGCCTAGTGTAAGTGCTTTGTTCTCATAATCAGTTTTTGCTAAGTATCGAGTATATAGTCCCTCACTTCTTCTAATAGGTTTTGGGTAGGAATAGGTAATGAATCTCAGTTTTTGGATCTCTGCCAATTTGCTCCTCAGGTGAGAGACTTTGGTATCTTGATCTTCGTTGGCCAAATGGTCACAGTTAAGGTAAGGGGACTTGTGTTGGATACGAGTCACCTATTATTCTAGTTTTAATAAGTAAGATTAATGCAGATCTAGGGAGTACGTGATCAAGGAAAAGCTATTAGGGATTGGTGTTCAAGGTAAGGTTAAGGTAAGGTTTCGGTTTTAGTAAAGATATGTATTAGGCATGCGATTAATTGAAGGGTGATATCGCTGTAGGTTGGTGACTAAGGGAATCGTAGCACGCTTGCTTACCAGGTGTGTACATACACTGCACACACAAGTAGATCGACATATCCCGAAAAGCCGAAATGCCGAAAAGCTAAAAGTTCGGCTACGGTAGTCTTGCGAGTGTGCGAACACTCACAAGGGGGAAAACGATAGGTTTCCTGGGGCCCATGGGCGATTCCATGGACCTGGGTTGTGAATTGGCCAAATGGGCTAGAATGGGCTAAATGGGCTCGATGGGCTGTTGGGCCCATAATAGGCAAAAATTTATATTTGATGCTATGTGATGGAAAATTGTATGTGAGTATGACTGTAATTGTGATTTGGGCCTAGTGGTCATATGAATGTGATTTGGGCCTAATGGGCCACATAAATGTGAATGGGCCTAATGGGCCATATGAAAGAGATTGAGCCTAGTAGGCTATATATATAAAAGTATGTGGATTTTTCGGGGTTTTGTAAGAGGTTATAGGCCTAGTATATGATGACTGCATAAAACTTAATTAATATATTGCGATCGTGGACAAGTCATAGGGTTAAGGTGTGGCAACGGGTATATGCATGTCTAGGATTGGATCTAGGGAGAGCTTGGTACTTAAGCGGTCTTAATGACTCACCTCCTCTTCTCTGGAATCCTACCTGGTACATATTATTCGTTCATCTTAACTCACGAGATTTGTTAACGGGCCGAGGTAGGTGGAAACCGTATTAAATAGAAAATTACCGAAATTCCCCTAAGGGCAAAAATGACCAAAAATACCTCTAGGTGTTGAATGTAAATTTTATGGATGTGACACGCATACCTGCTGCATACATATCATATTCTGCTTAGGTTGCATATGGGTTGGGAAGTATGGAACGGAGGAAGTATATGAGGATCGCATGGTTGCTTGAGAATCGTGGATCCACCGACGGTTTTTAAAGCCCAATATGTAAATGAAGGTAGTTCCGCAACCAGGCTACCATTGGTGTGTGGGTTGGGTGGGTTGATATCTATATCACCCACATGGTGTGACGGGGGACGGAGCTGGTGTGTAACGGATGGATAATTTGGAAGGGATTGCATTGCATGTTTGCTGATTTCTCTTTGAATGCTTGTTTTTCATCTAAGGTTGTACACACCGAGTTTACGAAAGCTCACCCCCTATTTTATTTTATTTTCAGGTGATGCTCAATAGAAGGTTAGATGTTTGGAGGGACTCTGGGTGGCCGGCTAGCAAGATAATTCCGACTTGGTTTTTTTTAAGCATTTAAGTTTTTATTTCTTTTTAAGTGTGTTCAGACCAGGTTGTAATAAGGTTTTCATTATGTTATTATTACTTGAATTATTATTATTTTCAATTTAATTACGAGAAGTTGAACATGAATTTCTTAAATTATAGTATGTTTTCTACGTTTCCGCAACTTAATTTTTTTTAAAAAAATCAAAATTTTAATCAAGGCTTTCGTAATTGAAAGGTTGTTTTTTAGTTAATTAGGGTTTCTTTTATTTTAAGAAGGGTTTTTAATGAAAATATGGTTTTTGCTAAAACACTTCAATATGACACGCCGAATTCGGCCATAACATCTGGGCCAGATTTGGGGTATTACATTTAGTGGTATCAGAGCCCAGGTTGTAAAACTCAGGCTGTGAAGTGGGGCTTATTACTTGGTTCTTTTCGTGTTTTTTAAAAAATTGAATTATAATGTTTTTTGAAAAGGGGAAGTCTTACTGAGCGGCACACCGAGTCTCCGACGTCAAACCAATTAAGTTCTTCTATTCTTAAGCCTGTTTAAATTGCTATACAGTAGATAGTTAGAGGGCTACTTTAGACGATTATGTTAGAATGAAACTGAAGCCCGTAGGATCTTGAAACTGTAGAGGATTTATGAAAACAACTCTCTCTTCAAATGCTTTCATAAAACATCGGGTTAATTATTGAAACTAACTAAAACTTCATAAAATTTTTAATCTAGAAAATACGTGAATTGGTGATGAGTGCTAGAAGAGGTGCGAGAGGCCACGGTCGAGGCCGCGGAAGTGTGAGGGCTGAATCATAGGCATCGGGCCATATGCCCATTGTTGGAGTAGAAGAGGCTCCGGCCTCACCTGTGGCTGAGAATGGACCGTATGATCGGGCTGCGGGAGAAGATGCATTGTCGCAAGCAATGTTAAGAATTTTGGAAAGGGTCGCTAGGCCCAATAATGGCACTGGAAATCGGGGGTCCATTCCGGAGCGACTTCGATCGAACGGGGCTGAGGTCTTTAAGGGCGTGGCTGGTATGGCTCCTAACGTGGCTGAATATTGGTTGGAGGCCACGGAAAGGGTAATGGAGGACCTAGACTGTTCACTGGAACAAACGCTAAAAGGAGCAGTGTCACTACTTAGGGAAGAAGCCTATCAGTGGTGGTTGACAGTGAAAGAGGGCACCCAACCGGAGCGGGTCACTTGGGAGTTTTTCAAAGCTGCATTCCAAGGGAAGTATGTGGGTGCAAGCTATATGGATGCAAGAAGGAAGGAGTTCCTGAACTTGACCCAAGGAAACAAATCGATGGTGGAGTATGAAACAGAGTTTCTACGCCTTAGTAGGTATGCAAGAGTAATGGTGGCAACGGACTATGAGCGTTGCGTTAGGTTTGAGGATGGACTTAGAGGTAGCCTCAGGATATTTATAGCTCTACAAAGGGAGCGAGTTTTCTTGAGTTGATGGAGAAAGCAAAGATAGCGGAGGAGGTGAAGCGCACGGAACGCCTAAATCGGGAGAAAGAAAGGGGTAAGAGTAAAAGAGAGCCTGAGACTCCTAGTGTTGGACAGATGCCTAGGGTTAGAGCCAAAGTTAATGGGTCAGATAGAGCAAGGCCCCCTGCTGTTAATCTAGGGGTGCCACCTTGTGCTGATTGTGGGAGAAGCCATGGAGGCGAGTGTTGGAAGCGGATGGGAGCCTGTTTAGCTTGTGGGTCTATGGAGCATAGGATCAAGGATTGCCTTCGAATGCTAGGTCGAGAGCCAGTAGTGGGCCAAGGTGGTGCTCAGCCACCAAGGGGTGGTCAACTACCGCCAAGGGGTTGTGGCCAGGCCAGGGGCAGTGATGGCAATAGACGTAGACGTGGAGCACCAGGCGAAAATGCAGGCCATGCTGAGGTAAGATAGCCAGCTTTGGTTTATGCTGCTTGTCCCCGAGAAGACGAAGACGCTCTAGAAGAAAATACTGGTACGTACTTTATCCATAGTGTGCGATCTATCTATTTCAGAATTAGAAATAGAGTGCGCAATAGAAGCATAGTGGTGTAACCTAGGTGGTACGACTATTGGGTAGTTGGAAATTTCGAGGACGAAATTTCTTTTAGGGGGTAGAGTTGTAACGCCCAGAATTTTGGGCTTAGATGAATTGGGCTTTGGGCTTTGGGTCTCATAAAATTTTTAAGTGAGCAAGAAAATGACAAATGACATGTTGGCTTTAAGGGTTTAAGGAACTTGGAGTGTCTAGGTATGTTGGAGAAGTTCTAGGTTCGAGTTTTGTGGTGGAGGAATTTTAATTTAATTATTAAAAGAACCAGGGTTGGGAGTAGTTGGGCTTTTAAATAAAAATAGGGGAAAATGACATCAAAAAGCCTTGTGGAAGAGTGACTAAGTGATGCCACTTAGAGTGTAGGGAGGTGGCGTTAGTAGCTAGCAAGGAGATCCAAGGTTCGAATCCTAGCTTAGTATTTTTAGGAGCTTAATTTTGGGCCTTCTAGAAGGTTGGAAGTGGGGTGAAGATCGACTCTAAGGGGAGTGTTCAGAAGAGAAAATTTAGGAAATAGATTGGGGAGTTATCAGGGAGAAAAACGAGGAGATGAGAAGAAGGAAGTGATGGAGCCGAAATGGGAATTTAGCCATAAGGATTTCGGCTATAGGGGCTATAAATAGGTGCCGAATGCAAGGTTGCCAGGCTAATGCCGAAATCTTTGTCACGCTGTTACCGAAAACCCTTTTCTCTTCAAGATCCAAAAAGCTGAAAACCCTTGCTTCTTTCTTTCTCTTCTTGTGCCGATTTTCTATTCTTCTTCTACTCAGGTTTTTGATTCATTTTTTTTAGTCTAGCCGACTTTTTCTTTCTTGAAGCCGAATAACTCTCTTTTGCCATACAAATCGCAAGGGCAGAAACTTTCTTGGCCGAATACTCTTGGTACCGCCAGTACCCTTTCTAATCGGTCAAGCCTAGTGTGTAACACCTCTAACCCACATCCTTCATCGGAACAGGGTTATAAGATGTTACCGAAGTTTATGGAATAATTATACAAAAATCCCATTATTTACCTGTATTCACATCAAAGCTGTCCACTCAAGTCATAGTCACTAAATTATTTATATCTGGAGCTACGGAACTCTAAATTAAGATTCGCTAATTTTCCCTAAAACTAGACTCACGTATCTTCCTACCACAAAATTTTCAGCATTTTTGGTTTAGCCAATAAGTACAGTTTATTCTTTAAATTCTCCCGTGTTTCACTACTCGATAGTTCTGACCACTCTTCACTAAAATTTAATTATCTATTTGTACAAAATTCAAATAATGTTATGGGTTATTTATCTTAAAAATAGACTCATTAAGGAATCTAACCATATAAATTATGTCCCATAATTATTTTTACAAGTCAGAACAGGGGAGCTCGAAATCACTCTGACCTTATCTCACAAAAATTCAAATATCTCCTGATATGAAAGTCTTTTGCTTACACCGTTTCTTCTATGTGAATCTAGATTCAATAGGCTTTAATTTAATATCTTATTCAACCTCTAATTATATTTTCATAATTTATGGTGAATTTTCAAAGTAAAACTACTGCTACTAACCAAAAACTGTTTTAGTACAAAATATTGTTAACTAGTTTATGACATCTTTACTTCAATTTATTTAAACTCTATACATGCCATATAAATCTTTAAACATAAAACAAAAGCTACTGGAATTGATCTGGATAGTGTGCCTTGTTGTGTTGATCCGATCTACCAATTTCACTTCAATTCAATCTACATAAAAATATCAAACCCACACAAGTAAGCTTATTGAAGCTTAGTAAGTTCATAGGTTTAAAAGTAATGCTTACCAAACATAATATTTCCAAACAATACCAAAACATTTACTAAAGTTTCCTGCCATTCACAACCACTGTTATAATACTTCACATAGTTGAGCTCAACCTTAACAACTACTTAGTCTTTTTCATTTGGTTCACTTCTCTTGTATTACTTATTATCAAATTAGGAAACGGCTTAGGAAATTGAGTACGTTGTTGTTCAGTGCCACAATTCATAACTCAGTATGGTTTTCCTCATTGAAATACCATACGTACATTTTACAACTCGGTATGGGAAATGCCATACCTACGTTTCTTAAGTCAGTATGGATTTGATAATACCATACCTACATTTCACAACTCAGTATGGATGATACCATACCTACATTTCACACTTTGGCATGGAACAACCATGGTCTTATCCATCAATTCATCCCATGTCACGATACGAACGTACTCAATCCTGCGTTTTTCCTAATTTGCATTTCCACATTTATTCTTTCATTAAAAAAATTTTCACAATCCCACAACAAATTCATATATAATAACACATTATATCATTCAAGAATTCACAAATAAACATCTAAATTCAACCATATGAACTTACCCGGCTGATTTGTAGAAGATATTGAAATTTAGGGACTATTCCGCAACTTTTTCTTTTCCTCGTTCTTCTTTGGATTCTTGATCTATAATATAAAATATTTCCACTCATTAGCATTTATTTGATTTCTATTTCACTTCACAATTTATGCTCTTTAACTTTCAAAATTACACTTTTACCCCAAAATTTATAGTTTTTACAATTTAGTCCCTACTCAATTCACCCATCAATTGAACTAATTTTTTTCAATTAACACTTTATTTTATCATTATAAACTATTTCAAAACCTTGAATATTCTGAATTTCAACACCAACCTTCAATTCACAACTTTTTCACAAGTAGGTCTTAAATACCATTTTCTATCAAAATAACTTAATAAAACCACCTTAATATGAAATTAGAACTTAAATTTCATAATAATTCATCATAAAATTCCCTTAACCATCCAAGTTAACTTTCAATTTCACCCATAAAATCAAAAACTAATGAAATCTATAAGTGGACCTAATTGTAAAAGTCATAAAAAGATAAAAATTATCAAGAAAAAGCAAGAATTAAAATCACATGATGTAAAAATATGAAAAACCAGCTTTCTCCAGACCTTCTACGGCATTTTGGCTGAGAAAATATGAAGAGATCTCTAGATTTTTCAATTTTGTCCTTATTTTATATGTTAAAATTATAAAATTTCCAATTTTACCCTTATTTCCCTTATTTTTCTGCTGATTTTTTATCCTTATTGTCCAACCTATTCACTTTTAGGCTTAATTTCCCTTTAAATCCTCTTTCTTTTAATAGTTGAGCTATTTAATCCTTCTAGCAAATTTTATTTTTGTTACAATTTAGTCCTTTTTATTTAATTGACTACCTGAACGTTAAAATTTCTCAACCAAACTTTAATACTAACTAAATGACACTGTATAAAAATTTATAAAAATATTTATAGCTCGGTTTTCAAATTCGAGGTCTCGATACCTCATTTTTGACCCGTTTGACCTAATAAATTCTTTTAATTCACCAAATTCTCCAATTCACAAATTCTTCTAAATTCTTACTTGACTCATAAATATTAAATTACTATCTTGTTTAATCTTACTTGTCGGATTTAGTGATCTCAAATCACCATTTCCGACACCACTGAAAATTAGGCCATTACATAGTGTAAGTGCTTTATTCTCATAATCGGTTTTTGCTAAGTATCGAGTATACAGTCCCTCACTTCTTCTAATCAGTTTTGGGTAGGAATAGGTAACGAATCTCAGTCTTTGGATCTCTGCCGATTTGCTCCTCAGGTGAGAGACTTTGGTAAGTGCACTTGATCTTGGTTGGCCAAATGGTCATAATTAAGGTAAGGGAACTTGTGTTGGATACGAGTCACCTATTATTCTGGTTTTAATAAGTAAGATTAATGCAGATCTAAGGAGTACGTGATCAAGGAAAAGCTATTAGGGATTGGTGTTCAAGGTAAGGTTAAGGTGAGGTTTCGGTTTTAGTAAAGCTATGTATTAGGCATGCGATTAATTGAAGGGTGATATCGTTGTAGGTTGGTGACTAAGGGAATCGTAGCATGCTTGCTTACCAGGTGTGTACATACACTACACACACAAGTAGATCGACATATCCCGAAAAGCCGAAATGCCGAAAAGCTGAAAGTTTGGCTACGGTAGTCTTGCGAGTGTGCGAACACTCACAAGGGGGAAAACGATAGGTTTCCTGAGGCCCATGGGCAATTCCATGGACCTGGGTTGTGAATTGGCCAAATGGGCTAGAATGGGCTAAATGGGCTCGATGGGCTGTTGGGCCCATAATAGGCAAAAATTTATATTTGATGCTATGTGATGGAAAATTGTATGTGAGTATGACTGTAATTGTGATTTGGGCCTAGTGGCCATATGAATGTGATTTGGGCCTAATGGGCCACATAAATGTGAATGGGCCTAATGGGCCATATGAAAGAGATTGAGCCTAGTAGGCCATATATATAAAAGTATGTGGATTTTTCGGGGTTTTGTAAGAGGTTATAGGCCTAGTATATGATGACTGCATAAAACTTAATTAATATATTGCGATCGTGGACAAGTCATAGGGTTAAGGTGTGGCAGCGGGTATATGCATGTCTAGGATTGGATCTAGGGAGAGCTTGGTACTTAAGCGGTCTTAATGACTCACCTCCTCTTCTCTGGAATCCTACCTGGTACATATATTCGTTCATCTTAGCTCACGAGATTTGTTAATGGGCCGAGGTAGGTGGAAACCGTATTAAATAGAAAATTACCGAAATGCCCCTAAGGGCAAAAATGACCAAAAATACCTCTAGGTGTTGAATGTAAATTTTATGGATGTGACACGCATATCTGCTGTATACATATCATATTCTGCTTAGGTTGCATATGGGTTGGGAAGTATGGAAAGGAGGAAGTATATGAGGATCGCATGGTTGCTTGACAATCGTAGATCCACCAACGGCTTTTAAAGCCCAATATGTAAATGAAGGTAGTTGCGCAACCGGGCTACCATTGGTGTGTGGGTTGGGTGGGTTGATATCTATATCACCCACATGGTGTGACGGGGGACGGAGCTGGTGTGTAACGGATGGATAATTTGGAAGGGATTGCATTGCATGTTTGATGATTTCTCTTTGAATGCTTGTTTTTCATCGAGGGTTGTACACACTGAGTTTGCGAAAACTCACCCCCTCTTTATTTGATTTCCAGGTGATGCTCAGCAGAAGGTTCGATGTTTGGAGAGACTCTGGGTTGCCGGCTAGCAAGATAATTCTGACTTGGTTTTTTTTTAAGCTTTTAAGTTTTTTATTTCTTTTTAAGTGTGTTCAGACCAGGTTGTAATAAGGTTTTCATTATGTTATTATTACTTGAATTATTATTATTATTTTCAACGTAATTACGAGAAGTTGAACATGGATTTCTTAAATTATAGTATGTTTTCTACGTTTTCGCAACTAAGGTTTTTTTTTTTTTAAAATCAAATTTTTAAACAAGGCATTCGTAACTGAAAGGTTATTGTTTAGTTAATTAGGGTTTCTTTTATTTTAAGAAGGGTTTTCAATGAAAACACGATTTTCGCTAAAACACTTTAATGTGACACGCCGAATTCGGCCATAACATCTGGGCCGGGTCTGGGTTGTTACATATTCCATGCAAGTTGTATGTGTGGACGGGTAAACATCATGAAAACTCACTAACTTCATCTTGAACTTAAAATGTTCCTTGATTTATTTCTTTCATGTATCAAATGTCATTTTGAACTACGAGAAAGGGACTAAGCCATAACCTGTTATTTTTGTTGTAAGCCTATTAATTGTATATTTGTAACATGTACATATCAGGGCAATCCACAGGCTAGTAAACTAAGAATTTTGTTTTACTGTATTTAGCCAAAAATCTTTTAAAAACAAGACAATATGTATGGTTAGATTAAATATACATTTTGTAAACTTTTAAGTATTTTTCAAAAACAAAATAAGTTGCCAATTCATGTTTTTGCACATACCAATAAGTTGAACGTTTCAAAATCATTTAAGTATTCAGTAATAATATCATCTTGTTCGGGTCTGGTGACTAGATCGAGATTATACATATCGTCCCTTAAACGGACCCTTGAGGCCCAATACGAGCATTAGAATCAAGTCGAGACTAAATCGAAAAATCTAAGAATTTTTTGGTACATTTTAAAAATTTTCCAAGTTACAAGGCTCACATGCCCGTGTGGTCCAACGGACATGCCCGTGCTGTAGGTCGTGTTTGTACCCGTGTAACTCTCTGACTTGAGCACATAGCTATGCCACATGTCCGTGTAGCACACACGGCTGAGACACACGCCCGTGTCTCTACCCGTGTGGTCAATGCTGATCATCCTGTTTCTCGAATTAAAGGTGTAGGGGACACACAGCCTAACCACACACCTATGTTCATTTCTCACCCAAAATTACACCAATGACCTGCACTTAAACTCACATCCAAATTCCAACCATTTCAAGCATTCAAATTAAGCAAACTCTATCATTCAACATGACATATCATTACATGCATACATGTTTATAATCTTACCTTGGTATATTCCATATGTTAGACATAATTTGAACAACCATTAACATGTATGTAGCTACCATAGTATGACATTACAAGTATATCAAAAACAACCATTACTAGTCATTCCAATGGCTAGATTACAAACCACATATTTAAACCATCTATGACCAAGTTAGCGTATACATGTCATTATACCCAAATGATTTTACTATATATACCCAAAAAAAGCCAGTGGATAGTGTGATGACGCTCCAATGATCTCCAACCTTCGCGAGCTTTTGAGTACCAATTAAGCCATGCAAGTTTCTTCTATCTCTCCTAAGGTTTCCATGTATTTTTGGGAAGAATATGAGTAAATAAGATGATATTTTCTTTTTCATCTTTTAATTAATTAAATTATTTCAAATTCCAATTTAGTCCTCACCCTTTTTCTAAATTTCCATGGATGAGTCACCAAAATATCTACATACTTTTCTTTAATGGTCTAATTACCATATAAGGACCTCAATTTTTGAATTCCATAGCTATTTAATCCTTCTAGCTACTAGAATTCAACTTTTTCATTTTATGCGATTTAGTCCTTCTCGTAATTAAGAACATAATCAATAAAATTTTCTTATCAAAATTTTCACATGACATTTCTAACATATTACGAACCATGTAATTAAATAAAAATAAATTTTATTTTCAAATTAGATTTGTGGTCCCGAAACCACTATTCTAATTTATCTGAAAAATAGGCTATTACAACTCTCCCCCTTATGGATTTTCGTCCTCTAAAATCTTACTAGTAAAAAGATTCGGGTATTGCTTCCTCATAGAATCCTTTGGTTCCTAAGTAGCCTCTTCTATACCGTGTCGTTACCAAAGAACTTTTACTAATGCTACCTTTTTATTTCTTAATCTTTTGTTTCTCGAGCTAAGATTTTGATTGGTTCTTCACTATATGTCATATCAGGCTAAATCTCTACCTCTGTCGGAGATAACATTGGAAGGATCAGATTGATATCGCCGTATCATAGACACACGAAAAACATTATGAATCTGATCAAGTTCTGGTGGTAAATCTAACCAATTTGCAACCGGTCCAATTCTTTCTGTAATCTCATATGGTCCAACGAATCGTGAACTCAGTTTTCCTTTACGACCAAACCGGAGAACTTTCTTCCAAGGCGATACTTTCAAGAATACTTTGTCACCGAGTTGAAATTCTATTTCTTTTCGTTTAAGATTAGCATAAGACTTTTGACGATCAGAGGCTGCTTTCAAACTGTCCCGAATTACTTTCACTTTTTCCTCGGTTTCACAAACTAAGTCAGCTTCGTGTAACTTTTTCTCACTGAGTTCTGTCCAATAAAATGGAGTTCTACATTTGCGACCATACAAAGCTTCATACGGTGCCATTTTATTGCTGGACTGATAACTGTTATTGTAACCAAATTCAACTAAAGGAAAATAATTTTCCCAGTTACCTTCAAACTCAAGTATACAACACCAAAACATATCTTCCAAAATCTGTATAACACGTTCAGATTGACCATCTTTCTGTGGATGAAATGCAGTGCTAAATAGTAACTGAGTATTCAGAGCTTCTTGCAAGTTGCTCTAGAATCGAGAGGTAAACTGAGGGTCTCTATCTGAAATAATGAACACAGACACTCCATGCAATCTGACAATCTCAGAGACATATAATTCAGCCAATCTATCCAAAGAATAATCCATACATACTGGAATAAAGTGTGTAGACTTTGTGAACCGATCAACAATCACCCAAATGACATCTTTCTTCTTTAGAGACAGGGGTAATCCCGATGCAAAGTCTATGGTAATTCTTTCTCATTTCCATTCTGGTATCGTAACTGATTGCAATAGTCTAGAAGGCAACTGATTTTTAGCTTTATCTTGCTCACATATCAAACATTTAGACACAAACTCAGAAATATACCGTTTCATTCCTGGCCACCAGTACATCTTTTTCAGATAATTATTTACTACTACCAGGATGAAGAGACATGTTACCATTATGGGCTTCATTCAAAATCTTCTGTACTAGTTCTGAATTTTTCGGTACACATACTCTGTCTTTGAATAACAAACAACCATCAATCCTGATCTGAAATTCTGAGTCAGGAGTCAATTCACTTTGTATCCGATTTGCTTGCAACTTACTATCATTTTTCTGAGCTTCAGATATTTGTTGCAAAAATGTCGGTCTACCTTTTAACTCAGCTATAACTAAACCATCATCACTTAATGGCAATCGGGTATTCATTGCTCGCAAAGTGTACAAGGACTTTCTGCTCAGAGCATTTGCAACTACATTGGCTTTTCTAGGATTGTAGTCAATAACAAGATCATAATCTTTCAGTAATTCAAGCCACCTGCCCTGCCTCAAATTCAAATCTTTTTGTGACATTAAATATTTCAGACTTTTATGATCTGTGAATATATGAAATTTTTCACCAAACAAATAATGTCGTCATATTTTCAATGCAAACACTATGGCTGCCAATTCAAGATCATGTGTCAGGCAGTTTCTTTCATGTAGTTTTAGCTGTCTTGAAGCATAGGCTACTACTTTACCTTATTGCATCAAAACACAGTCTAAACCATTCAATAATGTATCATTGTAAACTATAAATTCTTTACCCGATTCTGGCTGAATTAACACTGGAGCTTTTGTCAATAAAGCTTTTACTCCGTCAAAAATCTGCTGGCATTTATCAATCCACTCAAATTTCACATCTTTTTGCAATAGACGGGTTAGTGGATAAGCTATCATTGAAAAACCTTTTACAAATCTTCGATAATAACCAGTTAGTCCTAGAAAACTTCAGACACATTCTTCTATGGCTTCCAGTTAACAATGACTAAAATTTTATTTTGGCCCACATTGAAACCTCCAGTAGATACTATATGCCCAAGAAAACTAACTTCCCGTAGCCAAAATTAACATTTACTAAATTTGGCAGACAATTGTTTCTCTTGTAAAGTTTGCAACACTATTTTCAAATGCTCCGCATGTTCATTTTCATCTTGGGAGTAAACCAAAATATCATCTATAAATACCACCACAAACCTGTCTAAATATAGGCTGAAAATTCTATTCATCAGATTCATAAACACTGTATGTGCATTTGTCAAACCGAATGGCATCACAAGAAACTCATAGTGTACATACCTAGTTTTAAAAGCTGTCTTTGGTACATCTAAATCTTTTGTCTGTAACTGATAATAGCCAGAACGGAGATCAATCTTTGAAAATACAGTGGCATATTTTAACTGGTCAAAAAAGTCATCAATATAAGGCAATGGATACTTGTTCTTTATTTTAACTTTGTTGAGTTATCTGTAATCAATGCACAACCTCAACGATCCAACTTTCTTCTTTACAAACAAAACTGACGCGCCCCGAGGTGAGAAACTAGGTCAAGCAAAACCTCTGTCAATCAATTCTTGCAACTGTGCTTTCAGCTCCTTCAATTCAATAGGAGCCATTCTGTAAGGTGCTATGGATATCGGTGTTGTACCCAGAACAAGATCTATAGAGAATTCCACTTCTGTATCCGATGGTAAACCAGATAATTCTTCTGGGAATACATCAAGAAATTCACATACAACCGGCGCTGATTGAATCTTTGACTCAGATACTTTAGTATCCAACACATATGCGAGATAAGCATCACAACCCTTTCTGATATATTTCTGTGCTGATATTGCTAATATCACATTAGGTAATCTATCCAGTTTTTCAGATTCAACATGAAGTAATTCACCACTCTGACATTTCAATACAATATATTTCTATTTACAATTTACCATTGCATCATATTAGGTTAAGCAATCCATTCCCAAAATCACATCAAATTCATCAAATGGCAATAACATCAAGTTAGCCAAAAAGCAATAACCTTTTACCATCAACGGACAGTTTTTACAAACTTTATCCACCATAACACACTAGGCCAGGGGGTTTGAATAACCACAAAGTCAGTGAATTTGATAAACCATAATTTATACATATTTCTATCCCATGCTTAGCACATTTTATTGATTATTTTTCCTTAAAATTGGTGAATTCGATGCTCCTAATGCCTTAATTTCATGTTTTATACTTAGGTGAGCATAGGAAAGTGAAGGGAACAAGAAACGGGCCAAAAATAGAGAAAATGGGCCAACGTACGAAATCAACACGGCCAGGACCTCTTCACACGGGCAGACCATACGGTTGTGTCAATTTGGCAGAATCGAAGCATGACTCACACGGGTGGACCACACGTCCGTGTATATTTAACAGGCTTGACCACGGCCTGAAGTAATCGCACATGGGTGTGTCCCTGCCGAGCCCAAGTTTAGTCCAATTCGGAAAAGGCCATTTTTGAGGGTTCTTAGGCATTCCAAATCCTATAAATACACCCTAGAGGAGGAGAAAAAAGGACACACAGAGAGGGAAGCAGGGAACTACTCAAGGAAAGCCGATTGATCCATCTCAGAAGCTAGATTCATCATCAAGACTGAAGATCTCCCCTTAATTTCTCTTCAGGAGTTTTAGGTTTTTCTTTATGTTTTGTATTCATTATTCTTCTAAGATATTTACCTTTTTAGTTATGAACTAAAACCCCTAAATACCAAAAGGGAATGAAACCTAAGACAGATCTTGTTATTATTATCTGAATTGTATGATAAATATTTGACTTGTTCTTAATTATGTATTTTTAATTCTTGTTTTGATATTCCAAGATATTGATTCAAGTTAAGCTCTTAGTCAGAGGAGGAATAGACCCTGTCTAAGAGTACATTTCTCATAATTAAGAGGAGTTGGTTGCGTTCCTAGAGATAGGGCAACAAGATTTTACCGGATTAGGGTGAAACCTAATAAGAGGATCCATAGATCGAGTTAATGCAACCCTAAGGAGTTAATTAGAAAGAGATTTCAATTATTCAACCTAAGATTAGACGTTGTTAGTCTCGAGAGAGATAATAATATAACTTAGGGATTTCTACGGATCAAGTCAAATGAATAAATCGTCCGATTCAGAGTCAAATAACAAGTGAAGTCTAGGTGGATTTTTCCTTAGGTATTGTCTTAATTCAATCATTTTTTTCAAAAGTAATTCCCCAATTCTATTTTCTATGATTTCTTAGTTTAGTTAATTAGTTAGTCGAAACAAACCCCATTATTCTTAGGCTAGATAATAAAAAGAAAGTTAATATAGTACTTTTAGTTCCTTTGGGTTTGATAATCGGGGCTTGACTAACGCTATCTACTGTTTGGTAGGTACACTTGCCTTTATCGTGATAATAGTTAGTTTCAAGAACGATTCATTATAAAAATTTAAAACCTGTCACGAATATCACGTACCAAGTTTTTGGCACCGTTGCTGGGGAACTAAGATATTAGGAACACTCAATTTTTATTACTTTAGCCATTTACTTTTACTGCAATTTAAATTTTATTCTAATTTTTATTACTAATTCTTTCTTTTCCCTTTTTCTGGTAGGTTCTTATAGTTTATGACTAGAAGAAACCCATCAGGATCATTACTTTTTGACAGTGAGATCGATCGTACAGTTCGCAGAAACCAAAGAGAAATAAGGTGAAACTTAGGATACACAGAGAACGAGCAAGAGGATGATATTCAAACCACAACCAAGGAGATGGATGAAAACCAAAAAAATCCGCTACCTCCTGCGATTGCTGTTAATCAGAATCCTACTCCGCGCACTATGTATGATTATGGTAAACCTAATTTAACAGGAACTGAGTCAAGTATAGTCAAACCTACTATTGCTGCAAATAATTTTGAACTGAAACCTAACACAATTCAAATGATATAGCAGTTTGTTCATTTTGATGGTTTGCAGGACGAGGATCCCAACGCTCGCTTGGCAAATTTCCTAGAATTTTGCAATACATTTAAAATAAATGGCTTTTTTGATGATGCCATACATCTTCATTTGTTTCCCTTTTCGTTAAGGAATAAGGCTAAACAGTGGTTCAACTCATTACCACGAGGGTCAATCACTACTTGAGAACAGATGATCGAAAATTTTTTATTAAAATATTTTCCACCGGCTAAAACAGCCAACTTACGTAATGATATCTCTTCTTTTGTGCAGATGAATTAGAAACACTCTACGATGCATGGGAGAGATACAATGACCTTTTGAGAAGGTGCCTTCACTATGGGTTATTGCTTTGGCTACAGGTTCAAACGTTCCATAATGGCCTGAATCTTTTGAATCGACAGATGATTGATACAGCTGCTGAAGAAACTATCAATAATAAGACACTTGAGGTGACTTACGAATTTATTGAAGAGATGTCACTGAATAACTATCAGTGGCAAGTTATGAGAATAAAGCCGATGAAAGCAGCCGGTGTCTTCAACCTCGACGCGGTTACTATGCTATCTAACCAAGTAGAACTCTTAAATAAAAAGATTGACGGTTTGTGTGGTTCTATTCAGGTACATCCAGTGATGAGGTGCGATTCGAATGGAGGAGGAGCATGCACATAATATCAACCCTTCAAACCTAGCATCGAGGAGGAACAAGTCTAATATATGGGTAACAATAACTTTAGACCCCAAAATAACCCATATAGTAGTACTTATAATGCAGGTTGGAGGAAACATCCCAATTTATCATGGGGCGGTCAAGGAAATCAAAGGCCACAACATCCTTCGGGTTTTCAACAACCACCCTACCAATAGGAAAAAAAGCTGAACCTTGAAGAGATGCTCTCAAAGTTCATATCGGTGTTAGAAACTCGTTTTTAGAATATTGAGACAGCACTTAAGAATCAATAAGCATCAATCCAAGGGCTCGAAACTCAAATTGGACAGCTTGCCAAGTTGATTTCTGAACAACCACAAGGTAGCTTGCCAAACAACATAGAATCTAACCCAATGGAGCAACTTAACGCGATTACTTGTCAAGATGAGGAAGGCTTAGCCACACCTGAACTAGAAACAACCAAGGAAAGAAACTGATATAAGCAAAGGTAAAGGTGAGGTAGACCATAATGAGCAGAAACTGGTAAGTACAGAATACAAACCTCATGTGCCATACCCTAATACGACAAGGAAAGACCGCTCAGATGAACAATTTGGTAAATTCCTTAAACTCTTAAAAAATTACATATTAACTTACCATTTATTAAAGCTCTATCGTAGATGCCAAACGCAATGAAATTTTTAAAGGAGCTTTTAGCAAATAAGTGTAAGTTGGACGAGGCTTCGCATGTAAAGCTAAACGTAATTTGATCAGCTATTCTACAGAATAAACTACCCAAAAAATTAAAAGATCCAGGGAGTTTTACAATTCCTTGCTTAATTGGTAGTTTAGATGTTAATAATGCATTAGCCGATTCAGGGGCTAGTATTAACGTCATGCCTTACAAGATGTTTAAACAACTAAGTCTTGGGAAACCCAAACAGACTAGGATGAGCATTCAATTAGCAGATAAAACTATAAGGTTTCCTAGGGGTATTATTAAAGATGTGCTAGTTAAAATCAATAAATTTATATTTCCCGTTGACTTCGTTGTTCTAGACATAGAGGAGGATAGCAACACTCCTTTGATTTTAGGAACGCCCTTTTTAGCAACTGCTAGAACGATTATTGATGTTGGCATAGGTGAGCTCAAACTTCGTGTGGGAAACGAAACAATCACCCTTCAAGCTCGTAATTTCGGCAACACATCGAAAATTGAAGGTGATTGTCTAAACCATTCTACTAAAACTGACAATATGGTGTAACCTACTTTACAGGAAATGACCTTGAAGGAAGTACATGAGCCATTTTCAAGCAATAGTAGAGGACCTATTCGTGAAGAACAAAGGCTACAAATCGAGGAGCTGGATGAATGGCAAACACATAAACCTAGAACACATGATAAACCAAAACTACGCCAGAAC
The DNA here is from genome assembly GCF_007990345.1 of Gossypium hirsutum. Lineage (NCBI taxonomy): Eukaryota > Viridiplantae > Streptophyta > Magnoliopsida > Malvales > Malvaceae > Gossypium > Gossypium hirsutum. Next base: position 93,763,706 of record NC_053424.1, read on the forward strand.
AAGCTCAATACCTTTCCAAATCAACTTAAGGTTGAAGATAGAGTTTTATTAGATGCCGCAGATCCTCACATTGTCACTGCCAAACCGAATGAAGAAATCCCTTTTACGGTACTTAACATTTTCCCATTCGATACAGTCGAGGTAAATCATCCCAAGTTCGACACTTTTAAGGTAAACAATACCCACCTAAAACCTTATTTTGACGAGATTCATAGCAGGAATGAAGAGTATAAACTCCTCGAACCACCATGACCATTCAATGGAAAGGTAAGTCGAGCTTAAACTATAAATAAACGCTTCTTGGGAGGCAACCCGAGCACTAACTGTATTAACTTCTTTAAATTTTAGGGTTTAACACCTAACTTACTAACAAAACTCTTGAATATAGGTTTACCACACAGACACGGCCAAGCACACGGGCGTGCTTAGGGCCATGTGATAATAGGGCAAAGATTTCCCCAACACGGGCTACGATAAATCGACTCGACCGTGCGACATAGCCGTGGGCGAACCTGTCAAAACAAAACGGGTGTACGACACGCCCGTGCCTGGAAATCGTGGCCGAACCTGTCAAATTAACACGGGCGTGCGACACGCCCGTGCCAAGCAACCTTGGTCAAACCTGCCAAAACAACACGAGCGTAGACCTTTATACACGGGCGTGGGAGAAGCGAACAAAGACAGACACGGCCATGCGACACTGCCGTGTGCACTAACACCCCAAGGTATATAGGCGTGGGGAAATTCTCAAACGCGCCCAAATTCAAAATTCGCGAATCACACGGGCAAAAATTGGGGAACACGCGCGTGTTCCCTGGCCGTGTGTCCCAGAATCTATAAATACCCTTATATCATCGACACAGGTAGACACACGGGTGTAACACACGGTCAACCCCATGGGCATGTTGTTCGACCGTGTATCCCCTACACCATGAATTTGCAAGTCAGTATGCATGGTAGTAAACACACAGGCAGAGACATGGTCGTGTGTGTCAACCGTGTGGAGAACACGGCCTCTAGCCACGGGCTTGTGCCTTGGCCATATGTCCATAATTCATTGCTAACGTCAGAAACAGAATGTCAAGATTTTTACACACGGGCTACAACATGGGCGTGTCATGACCGTGTGAGGGACACGGGCTGTAGACACGGGCGTGTGCTCGACCGTGTGAAACCCATGTAGGTTCGAATTTGGAATTTAATTCACACGGGCTTGGGGCACGGATGTCCCCTTGTGAATAGGCTGTGTGAACCACACGGGCGTTCAGCACGGCCAAATCAAAATGACCACGGGCGTGTCATCTTTCCACATGGGCGTGTGCCACTATCTCAAGTGACATTTTTCAAAGTCTTTGAAGATGTTCGGTTTAATTCTGAATAGTTTCTGATACGGTCATTGACAGCACCAAAAATATCCTATTCCCTATAAAATAGTAGAAATAATGAAAAAGAACAGTAAATGGGAAGTAGGGTTGAATCCTCAGGGACCGGATTATACTAATGCTTGTTTCTCGAAATCTTGGGCAGAATCGTGCCCAAGAAAACCTGCGTGACAGAGGGAAAATAAAAATAACAGAATTAAAGATTTGATTTGGAAAAAATGAAAAAAACAGAATCTAAAGTTGACTGAAATTGTGATTACGAAATTAATAAAAATAATGAAGAGAGTTAAAGGAAAATAAATTTTTATTGGTAGATTCCAACCTCCAGTTGTCTCATTTCGCCTTGGGTTCAATCCTCGGCTTTTAAATAACCCTTCTCAACTCAAGTAAGCTAGTTATAGTGGAAGAGAACGCCTACGACCACCAGTTCCAAAGATTAGACTTACGATTTTTAGGGAACTTGACTATAGCCAGTAATCTATACTAGATCAATGCTTCTCAATGGCGAATCCCACACCATTTCATCTCTTTGGCTTACCAACCTCTGACGCAGTAAGTTAACGAACCGACTATGCAATCCTTCCAAAACATACAAAGCTGCCGCCTTTGCATATGCTGAAAAACTTACTTCTTAAGGGCCATGGACGGAAGCGTCAGCTCGTAGTGCGGAGAAACGATGAATACTTGGCGAGAAGGCTAAGTACGGATTCTAGGCCTCAAGAACCCTTTTTGGGGAATATTGACAACTTTCGGCTAGATAGGTTTTAATGGCTCATGATAATGGTGGAAAAGAAAATAAATATAAAAATGGAAAAGGGAGTTTTATTGAAAGAAAATATGAAGAAACAAAAGCCTAGAATTTTAGGGGGAGAGTGTTTACAGAAAAAGATGAACACCCAATAGAGTCACTTCACCCCCTATTTATAGTGCTAGGGAGATAGTCTAATAGTCTAATTTAACTTAAATTCTAAAAAGATAAATACAATTAATTAACGATAAATAAAGATAATTAAAATAAAATCCTAAAATTAAATAATCCTAATAATTATTTTAATATTAATTATCCTAATAAAATGGAGTCTTATAAAATAAAATCTCTTCTTTTTGCGTTTTTAGTCCTTGTGTCTTCCATGCTTGCACTTTTGGCACAATCTTTTTCCTGCGTCGCATATTAGCCCATTGTGTCTCCAAATTCGCACTTTTGTCCCTTAATTTTGCTTTTGCCTCCAAATCAGTCCCTAATCGATAAAAAGACATAAATAGCTCAAATTAGTAGGATCAAGCCCAAAATAAACACATGATTAATACATAAAAATACGTTATTCTAGAGCATTATCAAATTAAATAATCCTAATAATTATCTTAATAGTAATTATCCTAATAAAATGGAGTCTTATAAAATAAAATCTCTTCTTTTTGCGTTTTTAGTCCTTGTGTCTTCCATGCTTGCACTTTTGGCACAATCTTTTTCCTGCGTCGCATATCAGCCCATTATGTCTCCAAATTCGCACTTTTGTCCCTTAATTTTGCTTTTTCCTCTAAATCAGTCCCTAATCGATAAAAAGACAAAAATAGCTCAAATTAGTAGGATCAAGCCCAGAATAAACACATGATTAATACAAAAAAAAGGTTATTCTAGAGCATTATCAGTTTCCCAAGGATGATTTGGGCCTTGTAGGTCGATATTGAGAATTTTTAGATTAAGAGCGAAAAGTTTTAAATTTGATCTAGTTTTTATATCTCGAAAATGATCGTATACATATGTTTAAGTCAGGTAATGCCTCATGCCCAGTCTCAGCCTCTGACTCGGGTAAGGGATGTTACATTTAGTGGGATTAGAACTATAGTTTAGTCGATTCTAGGACTAAACTAGCGTGAGTACGAGTTTAGCTATACATGCCATAATTGTTTATTGATAGTGTGACGACTCTTGATGAAATAAATTGTGTTTTTTTTATATAGTAAATGGATCTTGATGTGGCTACAGTGGATGAAGTGGAAAGTAATGCGCCAGCTCCCTCTGAAGGGACCACGCCAGTAAACAGTGGGCCCGTGACAATGAGTCAGGGCAGATGGGCTAGAGAAGCTTACCTTCACATGATGGATGCATGGTACTCAGAGTGTATTCGTGTGAATCTGAATATTCCACCTCCCCCACCTCCCCCAATTCCTCAACCCATACTTATAGCTCCTTAAGGAGCAGAAATGGCTAAAAGAGAGAAACATCCAGTAGACAGAATTCGTAAGCATGGGGCTGAGGAATTTCGGGCAAATATCGATAATGATCGAGAGAGGGCCGATTTTTGGTTGGAAAATACCATTAGGGTATTTGAGGAATTATCATGCACGCCGGAGGAATGTATGAAGTGTGTAGTGTCACTCCTACGAGATTCGACCTATCATTGGTTCCCCCTTTGTCAGTGGTACCAAAAGAGAGAGTAACTTGGGGATTTCTTCCAAAAGGAGTTCTGTAAAAAGTATATTAGTCAAAGGTTCATAGATCAAAAGAGGAAAGAATTCCTTGAGCTGAAGCAAGGCTGTATGACGGTGACGGAGTACAAGCGTGAATTTGTGAGGCTCAGCAAATATACGCGGGAGTGCGTATCTACAGAAGCCATCATGTGTAAGAGGTTTGAAGATGGTCTGAACGAAAACATCCATTTATTAGTTGGTACCTTAGAGTTGAGGGAGCTTGTGGTACTTGTCGAGAGAGCTTGCAAGGCCGAAGAATTGGCCAAAGAGAAGAGAAGAGCTGACATCGAGTCTCGTGACTCAAAGAAAAGACAGATGGGGAAATTACATCAAACCTCATCCAAGAGATCAAGAGAGTTTCCCACTCGATTGAAAGCATCAGTGGGGTTCTTGAGCAAGAGCAAGAATAAGCAGTATGTGGTGACAAAAACCCAAACCACTTCTATCGCAAGTGTTGGTAGTGCTCACCCGAATAGACCAGAATGTTCATAGTATGGTAGACATCATTTTGTTGTGTGTCGAGGTAATGAAAGATGTTATTTTAAATGTGGGTCTTTGGACCATTTTATTCATGACTGTCCCGAGATGATCGAGAAAGATAAAAATTAGAGCGTGAGATCGGGTAATGCTCCTTCAAGGGGTAGACCACATAAGAACCCGAGAAGTGGAGCTAGCAGTAAAAGTGTGCCTAGAGATGCTGTTGTGAGGTCAGAGGGCAGAGCTCCTGCAAGGACTTATGCTATACGTGCCCGTGAAGAGGCAGACTCTCCCGATGTAATTACGGGTACCTTTTTTATCCATGATATATCTATCGTTGCTTTAATTGACCCGGGGTCTACCTATTCCTATATTTGTATAAAATTGATACCCTGTATGAATGTGATAGTCGAGTCCACTAAATTTGTGGTAAAAGTGTCTAACCCGTTAGGTAAACATGTGTTAGTTGACCAAGTATGTAGAAATTTTCCTTTGACAATTAGAGGTCATTGTTTTCTGGCTAACTTGATGTTATTACTATTTAATGAATTTGATGTAATTCTTGGGATGGATTGGTCAACTTCTCATGGTGTTGTAGTGGATTGTGGACGAAAAGAGATTGAGTTGAAATGTGGAAGTGAGGTTGAATCAGGTGAATTTGACAATTCGCCTGTAGTAATATCGTCCATGTCGGCAGTGAAATATTTGAGAAAAGGGTATGAAGCGTACCTCACTTTTGTATTGAATACTCAAACATCTGAAATGAAGATTGAGTCAGTACCAGTGGTATGTGAGTTCACAGATGTGTTTTCGGAGGAATTACCCAGATTGCCTCCGATGAGGGAAGTTGAATTTGGAATTGAATTAGTCCCTGGCATGGCACCCATATCGATTACTCCGTATAGGATGGCTCCGATCGAATTAAAGGAGTTGAAAGTCGAACTACAAGAGTTAACGGGTAAAGGTTTTACGAGACCGAGCTTTTCTCCGTGGGGTGCTCCGGTACTTTTTGTGAAAAAGAAAGATGGGTCGATGAGGTTATGTATAGACTACAGACAACTTAACAAGGTGACTTTAAATAATAAGTATCCCTTGCCAAGGATAGATAATCTGTTTGACCAATTGAAAGGAGCCACCGTGTTTTCCAAGATAAGCTTGAGGTTTGGTTTTTACCAAGTTAGAGAAAAAGAGCAAGATGTACCAAAAACCGCGTTTAGGACAAGGTATGGGCACAATGAGTTTCCTATCATACGCTTCGGTTTAACAAATGCCTCTGTGATATTTATGGATTTGATGAACCACATTTTCTGGCCGTATTTGGATAAGTTTGTGGTGGTATTTATCGATGATATTGATTTATTCTTGAGATGTGTGTGAACACGAAAAGCATTTGAGAACAGTTTTGCAAACCCTGATAGCTAAGTAGTTGTATGCTAAGTTTAGCAAAAGTGAGTTTTGGCTCTGAAAGATCGGATTCTTAGGACACATCATGTCGAGTGATGGAATTAGAGTTGACCCAAGTAAGATATCAGATATTGTAGAGTGGAAACTGTCGAGGAATGTGTCAGAGATTAGAAGCTTTCTGGGCTTAGCCGGGTATTACAGATGATTTGTTAAAGGATTCTTAATGATAGCTACTCCGATGACTAGACTGCTACAGAAAGAGGTCAAGTTCGAATGGAATGATAAGTGTCAATAAAGTTTTGAGAAGCTAAAGGCTTTGTTGACCGAAGACCCAATTTTAGTGCAACCGGAATCAAGAAAGGAGTTTGTAGTGTATAGTGATGCATCCTTGAATGGATTAGGGTGCATGCTCATGCAAGAAGGCATGGTAATAGCCTATGCCTCAAGATAGCTAAAGCCACACGAGAAAAACTACCCGACGCACGATTTAGAGTTGGCTGCAATTGTGTTAGCATTAAAAATTTGGAGACACCATTTGTATAGCGAGAGATGCCGAGTATTTACTGACCATAAGAGTTTAAAATGTTTGATGACTCAAAAGGAGCTGAATCTATGGTAGCGAAGATGGTTGGAGTTGATAAAGGATTATGAGTTGGTGATTGACTACCACCCTAGAAAGGCGAATGTAGTCGCCGATGCATTGAGTAGGAAATCATTATTCGCTTTGAGGGCTATGAATACTCAATTGACTGTGACTGATGATGGTTCGGTTCTAGCTGAGATAAGTGCTAGACAAATGTTCCTTCAGGAAATTTGTAAAGCTCAAAAAGGTGATAAGGATTTGCTAGCTAAGATAGCTGAGTGTGAGATGGGAAATGAATCGGAATTTCGTGTTGGTATTACTAAGACAGGATTTGTGTGCCTAAGGACGATGAGATTATTCAGAAGATTTTATGAGAAGCACGTAGTGGTTGCTTATCTATCCATCTTGGTAGTGTGAAAATGTATAAAGACTTGAAGAAAATGTACTGGTGGTCGTGAATGAAAAGAGACATTTTGGAGTTTGTTTCTAAGTGTCTAGTTTGTCAACAAGTGAAAGCCGAACACCAAGTACCTTCGGGTTTACTTCAACATGTCAGGGTTACCTTTGATGCCAAGGAAAAAGGATTCCTTTTGGGTTGTTGTTGATAGATTAACAAAGTTGGCACATTTTATACCAGTGCGTATCGACTATTCCCTTGAGAAATTGGTTGAATTGTATGTTTCTGAGATCGTGAGACTTCATGGATTACCTTTGTTGATTATTTCAGATAGAGATCCGAGATTTAGCTCGTGGTTTTGGAAAAAGTTGCAAGAGGCTTTGGGAACAAAACTTAATTTTAGCACGGCATTTCACCCGCAAACCGACAGTTAGTCAAAAGAGTGATTCAGATCTTAGAAGACATGTTGCGGAGTTGTGTTCTCGAGTTTCAAGGCAGTTAGGAAAAGTACTTACCATTGGTAGAGTTTGCCTACAATAATAGTTATCAGTCAAGTCTAAAAATGGTTGTATGGACGCAAGTGCCGAACGCCCTTATATTGGACTAAACTTAGAGAAAATAAAATTCATGGGGTTGACTTAATCAAAGAAATCGAAGAGAAGGTTAAGGTGATTTGCGACTGCTTGAAAACCACTTCGTATAGACAGAAATCCTACGTAGATTTGAAAAAAAAGGAAATTGAATTTCAAGTTAGTGATAGAGTGTTTTTGAAAGTATCCCCGTGGAGGAAAGTCCTCAGATTCGGTAGAAAAGGCAAGCTGAGCCCTCGTTTTATAGGGCCTTATAAGATTGCTGAGAGAGTAGGGCTTATTGCCTACCGATTGGCCTTGCCCTCAGAGTTGGAAAAGATTCATGACGTGTTCCACGTGTCAATGTTGCGTTGATATAGATCAGATCCTTCGTATGTGATCGCTCCAACAGAGGTTGAGATTCAGCCGGATGTGACTTATGGCGAAGAGCCGATTAAGATTTTGGCTCGGGAGGTCAAACAATTGAAGAGTAAAAGTATAGCACTCGTGAAATTTTTGTGGCATGGACATGGAGTCGAGGAATCCACATGGGAACCCGAGGAAACCATGAGAGATCAACACCCGAACTTATTCACTGGTAAGATTTTCGGGGATGAAAATCCCTAAGGGGGGAGCATTGTAACAGCCTGATTTTGGGCTTAGTCGGAACAGTGGTCCACAAATTCAAAGATGGAGAAATTATTTTATTATTATTTTGGTGTTATAGCATGATCATAATTTTGCATGAAAATTTTGGTGAATTAAATTTAGCATTTGTTAGCTTAATTGCAAAAAGGGGACTAAATCGCATAAAGGATAAAAGTTCTATTTTACTTAATAGATATACCAAATAACTAAAGAACCATAATTTAGGGTCTTTAAAGTGAAATTAGGCGCTTAAAGGAATCTTGGCCGGCCATAAGGACAAGATTTGACCAAATTGTCAATGTTAGGTGAGTGTAGGTGACTTATTTGATAAATAAATAAAATAAAGAGAAAATCTATCATATTTTTTTATCATCTTCTTCTCCACCAAAAATTTAAGCTATTCTAAGGGTTTTGGAAGCTTGAAACATTCAACCACTCATCTCTCTCAAGTAAGTGATTTAGATGGATATTTTTAATGATTTTGGTACTTTTGGAACACTTTAAGCATGGGCTATCTATTGAGGGGACTATTTTGCAAAATGGTGGATAGTCTAAGGATTTGCCATGAAAGGAATTATGATGTTTGCTGAGTTTTTATGGAAGAAAATGAATCTTAATTGTGTAGTAAACAACTTTTGTGAAAGGACTTCTCATGAAAACCCTAATAGCACCATTTTTTAAAGTTGTAAAATAGATAGTAATATTGTGGAATAATGGGAATTTTGGGTCACTATAAAAGTAAAAAGGGTTCAGCTAGGCTTAAGACTTGAAGAAGTTTGATAAAAATTGAATTTTGAGACTTGGGGTAAAATGGTCATTTTGTGGAAGTCTAGGGGCAAAATGGTCATTTTGCCGGAAATGTGAATTTATGATTTCATAAATTTATTTAGTGATTAAATGAGTAAATTTTTATTATTTTAGATTAAGAAATACAAAATCCGAACCTAGACCGGGGGAAAGCCAAGCAAGTAGATTAAACTGACTAGGTTCCTACATTTTGTAATCCGAGGTAAGTTGTACGTAAATAATGCAAATTAAATGTTATCATGTATTATATATTTAGTTTGGAATGAATTTTTGAGTTGTAATGAGAAAGTGAATTATGGGAATTAAGGTAATAAAGACTTCTGGTTGAACATTTGGAATAGACTTGGATGCTCATACCATGACATTGGGTGATATGTGCGCTAGTGTAAGACATGTCTGGGGCATGCATCGGCGACATTATGAGAGCCAGTGTAAGATATGTCTGGGACATGCATTGGAAATGAGACGAGAGCTAGTGTAAGACATGTCTGGTGTAACACCCACTAACACCAAGCCATCACTAGAATAGGGCTACGAGGCATTACCGGACTAATACACTAATAATTATACAAAACCGAGTCATAAACTTTACATTTCAGATCAATTCTTATCAAATTTCATCTTAAAGTCCTTAATATGGGCCTACGGGCCCTTATATATGTTTTAGAAGTGATTCGGAACTAAACTGACAACTTTAGAAATTTTTCCTTGAAGATAGGGGCACCTGCCCGTATGGCCTGGGACATGCCCGTGTGGCCTGGGACACGCCCGTGTTGCCTGGAACATGCCCGTGTGACCTGCCCATGGGCAGATTCTGACTTCTCCACATGGCCTGGGCACACGCCCATGTGATTTGGCCGTGTGAAAACATAATTTTTGACCATTTTAAAGCTATTTTCACATATTAAACACACCCTATTCATGCCCAAAATATTTACTTGTATATCTTAATCAAATAACATTCTTTTTATCCATTTCTTGTACCTAAATACAATTATACACTAATAGAATCCAACCAATCAATTATTTCAAGCCAAAACATGTATATTTCATTTTCTAATCACAAAACATCACATTCAACATAGTTTTCATACTTAATTATTCATCTAATTACATTACTAAATCAAATCCTATACATGCCATATAAATCAAAATTTGTTTAACAAAATCTACCGGAGTAAATCTGGATAGTGTGACTCTTGATGTAGATCCGATCCTCCGTATGTATATAAGTCAATCTATAAAGCAAATCACATACACAAGTAAGCTGATAGAAGCTTAGTAAGCTCATGGGCATAATAACACAAATCTTACCGAACACTGTACACAATTATATATGTATTAATTAAACTATTTCATCCTACAATCACAACTTCATTAATAAACTCATTTGAATAATTTTCATGATGCAATTCACGAACTTAATTCTTTAGGGCCCATTTCTTATTTATTTTCATTGTCAAATTAGGGAGCAATAATGGAATTGAGTGCTTCATTATCACATTGCCATAGTAAACTATGGACTTTCACACTGTCACACATCACACACCGAAGCCATAGCCCTGCCATGGTCTTACACGGATCACATAACATACCGATGCCATATCCCAGATATGGTCTTATATGGAATCACTTTATCACATCACACCGATGCCATAGCCCAACTATGGTCTTATACGAGATCTCGAATCACATTGTACTGATGCCATAGTCCAACTATGGTCTTATATGGAAGTACATATCACATCCTTTCCGTCAGTTCATTATGGTCACATAATGGAAGCACTCAAACCATTGTTCCAACTAATTTGTTCATTTAGTTACACATTATTCATTAGTTAATAGAATTTGATAATATTCATCTACAATAAAATACTTTAACAATCATAAGATTTTCATATCAAACATTGAACTTTGCCATATGAACTTACCTGGGCTAATTTGCAAAAGTCGTAGAAATTCAGGGACTATTCTTGAATTTTCTCCTTTCCACGATTCACTTCGTTTTCTTGATCTATAATTATAAAATCATTCCTTCATTAGCATCTATTTCAATTCTATTCTATTTCATAATTTATGCCCTTAATTTTCAAAATTACACAATTACCCTAAACTTTTTAATTTTTACAATTTAATCCCTACTCAATTCATTCATAAATTAAACTAATTCCTTTCAAATATCATTTTATCTAAACCATACAAACTACTTCACAGCCTTTAACATTCCAAGATTCAACACAAAACTCTAATTCCAACAACTTTCACAATTAGGTCCTAAAATAAATTTGTATGCAAATCTCTTCATAAAATCATCATATAATGAAATTAAAACCTTAATTCCATAATAAATCATCATAAAATTTCAGTACTTACTCATGGTAACTTTCTAAAATATTCATAAAAGAAAAAACTAATGAATTAGATATTAGGACCTAGTTGTAAAAGTCTCAAAATCACAAAAATTACAAGAAATAATCAAGAATTGAGCTTACATGTAATAAAATATTAAAGACCAGCTTAAAAGAACCCTTCAATGGTGTTTTTTCTGGAGAAGGTGAAGAAAAATAAAGAAAACTCCAGATTTTACCTAATATATCATATTTTACAATTTAATTTTTACCTTATTTCCAATTTTGCCCCTTGTTCACACTTGATTTTTATTTTTCTTGCACACTCATGCGTCCAGCCCAACAATAGGTGTCTAATTGCCTATTTAGTCCTCCTTTAATTATTACTAAAGCTATTTAATCACATTTCACAATTTTGCACTTAATTCAATTTAGTCCTTTTTACCTAATCGACTACCAAAACCTTAAAATTTCTTGATGAAACTTTAATACTAACTTACTAACACTTCATAAATATTTATAAAAATATTTATGGCTCAGTTCATGAATTTATGGTCTCGAAACCTCGTTTTTATCTATTTTAATCTACAAATTTTTTTAATTCATAATTTCACTAATTCAAAATGATTTCTAAAACCACACTTAACTTTTACTTACTAATATCTAAACTTACATGTCAGATTTAGTGATCTCAAATCACTATTCCGATATCACTAAAATTTTGGGCCGTTACAACTCTCCCCCCTTAGGAAATTTTATCCTCGAAATTTCGTACCTAAAAACAAATGCGAATACTGTGTTCTCATAGATTCTTCCGTCTCCCAGGTTGCCTCCTCCAATCCATGTCGATGCCGTAACACTTTTACTAACGGTACTTGTTTATTCTATAGCTCTTTAACTTTCCGAGCTAATATTTTCATTGGTTCCTCCGAATATGTCATATCTGATTGTAGCTCTATCTCAGTATGAGAAATCACATGTGAAGGGTCTGATCTATACCATCTCAACATAGATACATGAAATACATTATGAATTTTCTCTAGTTCTAGAGGCAAGGCCAATCTATAAGCTACTGGACCAATCCTTTCAATGATCTCATGTGGCCCGATAAATCGTGGACTAAGCTTTCCTTTTCTACCAAACCGTAGAATTTTATTCCATGGAGAAACTTTCAAGAACACACGATCACCCACATTGAACTCTATATCTCTTCTTTTCAAATCTGCATAGGACTTCTGACAATCGGAAGTAGCTTTCAAACTTTCTTGAATAATCTAAACTTTCTCTTTAGTTTCCCGAATTAAATCCACTCCCACTAATTTTGATTCACTTAATTCTGACCAATACAATGGAGTTTTACATTTTCTTCCATACAGAGCTTCAAACGGTGCCATTTTGATACTAGCTTGATAACTATTATTATAAGCAAATTCAGCTAAAGGTAAATACCTTTCCCAACTACCACTGAACTCGAGTATACATCACCTCAACATATTTCCAAAATCTAAATCACTCGTTCTGATTGCCCGTCAGTCTAAGGATGAAAAGCTGTACTAAATTTTAATTTGGTACCTAAAGCTTCCTGTAGTTTACTCCAAAATCTCGAAGTAAACCTCGGATCTCGATCTGAAATAATTGATGTCGGCACCCCATGTGATCTCACAATTTCTGACACATATAATTTCGCTAATTTTTCAAGCGAAAAATCCGTTCTGACCGGAATAAAATGCGCTGACTTAGTTAATCTGTCTACTATCACCGAAATTGAATCTTTCTTCTTCGGAGTCACGGGCAATCTAGATACAAAACTATTTAATCACATTTCATAATTTTGCACTTAATTCAATTTAGTCCTTTTTACCCAATCGACTACCAAAACCTTAAAATTTCTTGACGAAACTTTAATACTAACTTACTAACACTCCATAAATATTTCTAAAAATATTTATGGCTCAGTTCATGAATTTTAGGTCTCGATACCTCGTTTTTATCTCTTTTAATCTACAAATTTCTTTTAATTCATAATTTCACTAATTCAAAATTATTTCTAAAACCACACTTAACTTTTACATACTAATATCTAAACTCACATGTCAGATTTAGTGATCTCAAATCACTATTCTGATATCATTGAAATTTTGGGCCATTACATCTGGGACATGCATCGGCCTCGAGATATGCAAGCTAGTGTGAAACCTGTTTGGGACATGGCATCAGCTTGTTTTGTGTCAGTGTAAGACCTGTCTGGGACATGGCATCGACACTTATAGATGAGAGCCAGTGTAAGACCTATCTGGGACATGGCATTGGCCTCGATATATGAAAGTCAGTGCAAGACCGGTCTGGGACATGGCATCGACTTTGATGTGCTAGCCGTGTAAGACCATGTCTGGGACATGGCGTCGGTGTCTTATCCCATGTTTGGGGTTATTGAGCATCTTGTAGTATTCCAAATAGTTCAACGAAAGATTCATAATTTATATCGAAAGGAGAAAGGTTATGACCATGTGGTGAGTGCTACAGGTACCTAATTGAAATTGTATGAGAGGTGGGCTCAATATATGCTATATGAATTATATTGGATGGAGATGAGTAAATTGTGCTTATGTCCATTTATTGTATTCATGAACAAGCTATGAAATGTTATAAGAATAATATTGTACGATAATTAGTTGAGGTTTATTTACATGCAACTTACTAAGCTTTATGCTTACCCCTATTTCCTTTCCATTTTCTTATAGTGCCGCCAAAGTAGCTCGTAGATCATCACATTACGTCAGAGAAGCTAGTCACACTATCATTTGAAACACTTGGTATAGTTAGTTCTTTTATTTTGATTATGGCATGTATAGTATCTTTTGATTTTGTTTCAATGTCACATTATTTTGAGGTCAAATGTGTTGGCTTACTTTAGTATTTGACTCACTTTGTATAAGGCCATGAAAAATGGCTATTATTGAAAGTTGTTATATGAATACAAAAAGGTCTTTCATGAATGTGAGTTTGTTAGTATGGTTGAACATGTGAATTTCAACATATGTTACAGGGTGGCCAAAGACTTGGTAGATAGTCTTAAATCGTCGACACAGGTAGACACATGGGCGTGTGTCTAGGCCGTATATGACACACGGTCAGCCCCATGGGTGTGTTGTTTGACCGTGTGTCCCCTACACCATGAATTTGCAAGTCAGTATGCATGGTAGTAAACACACAAGCAGAGACACGGCCGTGTGTCTCAACCGTGTGGAGAACATGACCTCTGGCCATGGGCGTGTGCCTTGGTTGTGTGTCCATAATTTGTTACTGACGTCAGAAACATAATGTCAAGGTTTTAACACACGGGTATGTCAAGGCCGTGTGAGGGACACAGGCGTGTGCTCGACCGTGTGAAAACCTTTGTAGGTTCGAATTTGGAATTTAATTTACACGGGCTTGAGGCATAGGTGTGTCCCCTTGTGCTTAGGCCATGTGAACCACACGGGCCTTCAACACAGCTAGATCAAAATGGCCACACGGGCGTGTCATCTTTCCACATGGGCGTGTGCCACTATCTCAAGTGACATTTTTCAAAGTCTTTGAAGATGTTCGGTTTAATTCCGGATAGTCTCTAAAGGATGATTTGGGCCATGTAGGTCTATATTAAGAATTTCTAGATTAAGAGCGAAAAATTTTACATTTGATCTAGTTTTTATAACTTGAAAATGATTGTATGCATGCGTTTAAGTCAGGTAATACCTCGTGCCGAGTCCCAGACTCAGACTCGGGTAAGGGGTTTTAAAGGTTCCACACACTCGTTTATTTTAAGAGAGCTAGCTTGTGAGTTAGGAATCCCTTTATAAACCATAGATAAGGGTGTGATTATCACTAGTTCATTTGGGGACGATGTGTTGGTCAATAGAGTATATCATAGGTGTCCACTAATGATTCAAGGACAGGTCTTCTATGCAAACTTAGTGAAGTTTCCGTTCTATGGGTTCGATGTAATCTTGGAATAGACTGGTTAACTGAACATAAAGCCAAGATTAACTTTGAACTGAAGAGAGCCACCTTGTGAAGTAATAAAGGTGGGGAAATTGTATAGTTGGTGAGGGAGCTTAATTTATGTCTAAAGTGGTCTCGGCGTTGAAGGAAAAAAAGATGCTAAGAACGGGTTGCGAAGCCTATCTCGCTTTTGTGATGGGTTCGCAGGACATGAAGAAAGGGGTTCATGAGATATGAACTGTGAAAGACTTTGATGATGTGTTTCTTGATGAGTTACCTGGGTTACTTGATGAATCGAGTGTTCCATGAATACCTAGATCGTTGTCTGGTGGTATCTATAAATGGAATTCTGGTGTATTCATGAACTGGGGAAGAGCATGATATTCATCTATGAGCTGTGTTGTAAGTTTTGTGAGAGAATCGATTATTCAAGAAGTTCAGCAAGTGCGAGTTTTGGCTTAAGGAAGTCGCATTTTTGGGGCACATAGTTTTTGCTGAAGGGGTTTGTGTGGACCCAAAGAAAATTGAAGCCATTGTTGAGTGGAGATCACCAAGAAGTGTTATTGAAGTGCAAAGCTTCTTAGGGCTCGCAGGGTACTATCTGAGTTTGTTGAGGGGTTCGCCACTATAGCATAACCTTATCAAAGTTGCTTTAGAAGAAAAATGAGTTCGTATGGATAGAAGAAAGGCAATTGAGCTTCGAGAAAATGAAGATGACACTGACCAAAACACTTATGTTGATTCAACCAGAACTTGGGAAGGAATTTTTTGTCTATAGTGACATATCACACACAAGGCTAGGATGCGTACTGATGCAGGAAGGGAAGGTGGTAGCTTATGCTTTTAGGAAACTAAAGGTCCATGAGCTTAACTACCCAAGCCACGATTTGGAGTTAGCAGCGATGGTGTTTGCAATAAAGATTTGGCGACACTACTTGTATTGTGAGAAGTGTACCATCTATATAGACCACAAGAGTCGTAAGTACTTACTCATATAGAAGAAATTAAACCTATGACAAAGAAGGTGGGTTGAGTTGTTGAAGGACTATGACTTTGTGATAGAGTATCACCCTAGCAAGGCAAACTTGGTAGCTAATGCATTAAGCAGGAAATCAATAGGCGAGCTGCGAGCTCTATTCACTCAGCTAAGTGTGAAAAGTGATGCGGGATTGCTCACAGAACTGCAAGTGAAACCAACTTTTTCATAGCAAATCAATAAGAAACAAGCCTCTTATGAAGAGTTGGCGAAGAGGGTTCTCCAAGTGGAACAATAAGTGCAAGAAGACTTCACACTAAATGAAAAAGGGGTGCTCTGTTTTCATGGAAGATTTTTTGGGCCCAATGAAGAGGAGCTCCAACATGTTATTCTTAATGAGGCACAAATAGTCCTTATGCAATACACCTAAGAAGTAAAAAGATGTACCATGACATTCGCAAACTCTATTGGTGGCTGGTTTAAGTGAGTTGTTACAAACTTTGTGGTGAAGTGACTAACTTGTTAAAAGGTTAAAGTAGAGCTTCAGTATTCTTCAGGACTACTCTAGCCACTTAAGATTCTAGAGTGGAAGTTGGAAAGGATCACTATGCATTTTGTGTCTGGTTTTCCACTAACTACGACTAAGAAGGATGTTTTTTGGATGATTTTAGATTGCCTCATAAAGAGTCCACATTTCTTAGTTGTTCGCACAAGCTATACTCTATAGAGGCTCACGAGAATTTACATCATTGAGATAGTGAGACTTCACAACGTGCATGATGGTCACTAAAACTAACAAAAAATTTGACTAAGGCAAGCGCACCTATCGAACAGTAGTATAGTTATGGTGAGATTGGAAATATCGTATCCACGAGGACTAAAAGTACTAGTAATTACTATCTTTTTATTATCTAGCCTGACAACTAAGAGAATGTTTTAAACTAACATTGATTATCTAATTAACTAAGAATGTTTTAAACTAACACTGATTATCTAATTAACTAAGATTACGACAGAGATTAAAGTTGGAAAATACTTTTGGAAAACTGATGGAGAAGATAATACCCAAGGAAGAATTCACCTAGACTTCACTTATTATCTCTGAATTGGACGATTTATTTACTTGACTTAATCCGTAGGAATCCTTGATTTATGTTAATATCTCTCTCGAGACTAAAAAACAACTGACTCTAGGTTAATTAAAACCTCTATTGTCGTATTAACTCGATCTATGGATTCCCTTATTAGATTTGACTCTAATTCGACAGATTTATGTCGTCCTATCTCTAGGATTGCATGCAACTCTGCTTAATTATGAACGATCTACTCTTAAGCAGGGACTTTTGCTCCACTGAATAAGTACATCAAAAACGTGAATTAATATTTCGAAATATTAAAGTAAGGGTTAAATCTCATAATTAAGAATAAGAACAAATATTTATCATATAATTCAAAGAGTAATAAGATTCATCTTAGGTTTCATCTCCCTTAGGTATTTAGGGAGTTTAGTTCATAATAATGGAAAAGAGTAATAATGTGACTGAATAAATATAAGTATACATTTTTTTAAGAATAAGAACAATAATGGAAAGTACATAATAAGAGATAATTTAGCAAGTAGTATGAACAATCATAATTAGGTAACTAATCAAATCTCGATAAAAAGGAGTCAATGAAAAAGGAGAAATTCTTAACGAATCAAAAAGGGTTAAATTGTGGGTTGATATTAGGGGGGAAAATCAAGAAATAATAGTCAAGGCTCAAAAGGGGTTCACTAGGGGTCAATTATGTGGGTAGGCTTTTTATGGGGTAAATGTGTTAAAACCTAAGTGTCTTTATCATTTCAGTATATCAAATCAAAGGTATGGTCTCGACATGTATTATCGATGCAAGTTCTAGAATAGCAAATCAATGTTGACACACTCATAAAAAAATCAGTGAGCAAGAAAGATATATACTCTGCAAGGCTCAAAATCTCACGAAAGTTATGGGTGTTTAATGTCAATCCTGTAAACTCAAAACTTCAAGATAATGCCTCAATTCAGGGAAACAACCTAGAAATTTTAATTCTCAGAAGTCAACTTATCATGCTTGATCATCTAATGTCTTAAAGTTTAAACAATCAATGCATAGTTACCTATGATTTAATTCAACACATACCAATAAAAATCATAAATCAATCAGAATTCACTCTAATAATTATATGAGAAAATTATTCGAGAACAAGAAAAATTTAGGGATTTTCTGATAATCACGTAAATAACCTCCCCACACTTAAGATGTACATTGTCCTTAATGTACAAAGATAGATAATAGTAATATCAGTATAATATCAGAAGAGAGGGAGAGAAGCGAAAGTGCCCTGAATTTTTGGATGAAATCCTTGGAATAACGAAAGCTAGAATTGTAGATAGTGCTAATGAAAGGCATGATTCTAAGTTACTAGTAAAAAAAATAAACACAACTGTGGAACAGAATCAAGGGGTTACTCGAAAAACGATAAAATTAAATATAGTTCAAAATATAAAACATAAGTCTTCAAAAATAGATAAAAATCAAAATAAAATTTAAATAAAAATAATAATAAATAAATAAATAGTGGCATCGATGCTGTCGAATCGCTTAAAACACTGTTGCTTAAAGCGAGTGAGTTGCTCAGAAATATCTGTCAAAGTGGCAACAGGAGGTCGGTGACTCGGTGGTGGTGGGTGTAGGTCCTCGTGAAGGGGAGGGACATCATCAGTAATATCCTATGGCTCATCTTGGTCATCAGAGTGAACAAGTCTGTATTAAGGAGGGTCGATCCCACAGTGTTGCTCTATCATCCTCATATAGATTATACTAGATATTCCTTAAGGAGACATCTGGCCTACTAATATGAGTGTCGATGACATCTTTGGAGTGTTGAAGAGCCTGAAGTTTCGAGCGAGGCGAGTCATGTAAAGACTAAGGCAACTGAGGCCCCTCCTATGGCGATTTGTCAGATGGCAAAAAGTGAGGGCGACAAAATATGCCAAGTCAAATACATGACCAGTCGCCATGCTCCATAAGAAGTAAGCATCAGTGGTGCTAACGGCGCCTATGCTCTCTCTCCTTCCAGTCAAGGTATGAGCCAAGATAGCATAGACGTAGCATAGTGCTAGAGGAAAGAAGTCACCTTTGAGCGACTTGCGTCACAGAGAACAGTACTCACCGTAGGGCCAGTCCAACAGCAAGAGGGTGAGTAGTGTATGTGACGGTGAAGATGTAAAAAATTCTTGGAAGCCATGAACTCCTCTGTGTAGAGACTTAGAGCAGCTCCAAACTCTAGTACACTCATGTGCTTTACGATTCTTCCAAGTCTAAAAATGATAGTACCAGCCTCATCATGTGTATTCATCACATACTGTAAATGGAAAGTAGTGCAAAACTCCAAGATAAGCTCCGAATAGGTGGGCTTGATGATTGTAAAGAACCGATCCCACGGGGCAGTATCAAGATGGAATCGAACAAGGTGAGCAAGTTAGACCTGCTCCAAAGTGGCCCAATCAATACAACGACCCACTCCTAATGGTCGTACTCGAAGAAGCTGAAATAGGTTGTCTTGTGGGCCTAACGAGAATTGAAGCAAAGGATGACGAGCTTCGGTAGAGGTACTCGAGGAGGTTGCGCCAGGACCCTTCCGCTTTTTTGAAGTGGGGACGGCAGTTTTCTTACCTCGTGTGTTCGTCATGATATACCTACAAAAGTAAAAGAATATATCAATAATAAGGCATCATCCAATATTGAAACACATGCCTATAGATAAACCCGAAATAGTCAAAATCAACAAATAGTCCTAAAAGGATGTGTACTAACATTTAATAGGGCAAGGACCTGGATAGTAGAAAAGATATATGCAGAACGAATGGAATGCTAATAAGCAAGAGAAACAAAAAAAGAGCACTAAATAATAGTAATAATAATGCAAAAGAATAAGCAAAATATCATAGCAGAAAGCAAGTAAACTAAAAAGAACAGATGGATTCAAAGAATAGTATTGCTAAATAGAAGAAATAATAGTCACAAGAATCATAAACACAAGTGAGCAAAATCAGAAGACAACAAAAAAGAATAATAAGACTGGAAAATAGAGAAAGAATGATAAGAAAAAAAATAATTAAAAAAATGAAATTTGAGAAAGAAAAGAAGATAATCAGTTAAGGGGAGATCGACGGTGGTAGTGTTGGGATGGCGATGGTGGTGCGGGACGGCAGTGGA
The DNA here is from genome assembly GCF_007990345.1 of Gossypium hirsutum. NCBI lineage: Eukaryota > Viridiplantae > Streptophyta > Magnoliopsida > Malvales > Malvaceae > Gossypium > Gossypium hirsutum. The sequence continues at coordinate 93,783,989 of NC_053424.1, forward strand.
GGTCGATAGTCGGAGTTTGAGGGGCATGGGCCTGGAGGGTTCGGGTGTTGTGCGCAGGATGGAGGGAGAAGAGAAGAAAGGTGATAAACCGTAATTTATACATATTTTTATCCCATGCCTAGCACATTTAGGGATGAATTCTCCTTAGATTTTATGAATTCGATGCTCCTAATTCTTTAATTTCATGTTTTATACTTAGGTGAGAATAGGAGAGTAAAAAGAGCGAGAAGTGGGCCAAAATGGAGAAAATGAACCCACATGGGAAATCAACACGGCTTGGACTTCCATACACGGGCGTGTCACACGGCTGTGTCCAATTGGCAGGATCAAAGCACACCTTACACGGGTAGACTACACGCCCGTGCCTATTCAACAGCCTTGACCACGGGCTAGAGTAATCACACACGGGCGTGTCCTTCCTGAGCCCAAGTATAGTCCTATTCGGAAAAGGCCACTTTTGAGGGCTCTTAGGCATTCTAAAGCCTATTTAAACACCTGAGGAAGCACTCAGAAGGGACACACAGAGTAGGAGGCAAGGAATTACTCAAAGGAAGCCGATTGGTCCATCTTAGAAGTCGGATTCATCGTCAAGACTGAATATCTCCGTTCAATTTCCATTCAGGGGTTTTGGGTTTTCTTTATGTTTTGTATTCATTATTCTTCTAAGATGTTTTCTTTTATAATTATGAACTAAACCCCCTAAATACCTAAGGGGAATGAAACCTAAGAACGGATCTTGTTATTATTATCTGAATTGTATGATAAATATTTAACTTGTTCTTAATTATGTGTTCTTAATTCTTGTTTTAATATTTTAGGATATTGATTCAAGTTAATACTCTTATTCAGAGGAGGAATAGACCCTGTCTAAGAGTAAATTTGTCATAATTAAGCGGAGTTGATTGCACGCCTAGAGATAGGGTGATAAGATTTTTCTGGATTAGGGTGAAACCTAATAAGGGGATCCATAGATCGAGTTAATGCAACACTAGGGCATTAATTAGAAAGAAATTTTAATTAATCAACCTAGGGTTATATGTTCTTAGTCTCGAGAGAGATAATAATATAACTTAGAGATTTCTATGGATCAATTCAAATGAATAAATCGTCTGATTCAGAGTCAAATAACAAGTTAAGTCTAGGTGGATTTTTCCTTGGGTATTATCTTAGTCAATCGAGTTTTCCCAAGAGTTTTTTCCCAATTTTCTCTCTGTGCACCCTTAGTTTAGTTAATTAATCTAGATAAACAAATATCTTAATTTTTAGGTTAGATAATAAAAAGAAAGTAATTACTAGTACTCTTGGTTCCTTTGGGTTCGACAATCCGGTCTTGCTAAAGCTATACTACTATTCGATGGGTACACTTGCCTTCATTGTGATAATAGTTAGTTCCAAGAACGATTAATTACAAATACTTAAAACCTGTCACAAATATCACGTATCAAAAGGATGGGGAAGAAAGAAAGAGGAAGGGAAAGGAAGGGGAGAATGGGGGTCGGCCAGTGGGGCGAACGGCGGTGGCTGGTCGGTGTGAGTGTCGGCGGCTAGGGTTTGGGGGGAAAAATTGAAGAAGAAGAGGACAAAAATGAGAGGTTTGGGGGGGTTTAAAATGGGGACACAGTTGTGTGAGCCCCGTGTTGGGCCACAGGGCCTTGTCACACGCTCGTGTGGCTCGAGTTTAGCTAGTGTTCGTCGCGAATGCCCAATCATCACACAGCCTGGCACACGCCCATATGTCTATATCGTGTGGTTCACACGGCCGTGTCGCACGGCTGTGTTCTTTGTTTTTCACTTCTCCCACGCCCGTGTGGTATCCCACACGCCCATGTGTCCGAACACACGACCGTGTGCCTTGCCCGTGTACCTCTCAGACTAATTTAAAAAATTTTGCTCCAGTTTTCACATGGCCTAGGACACGCCCATTTTTCCAGGCCGTGTGGGTCATTGTTCCTGCATAAAAAAACATGAATAGATAAAAGGCTAAGCTTGACTAACTTCAATTTCGTGTGGTCACGGTGGTTTGAGGTGTTGAAACTCCTCACCTCTGCTATCAATTTTATTAAAATGGGGTCTGAGTCGAGTATTATTTACCTTGAAAGTTTTGAATTCAATATGTGTTACATCGACTGTACCATGTGGGAAAGTATTCAATACCGTGAAGGGAATCGCTCCGTTTGTATTGTGCTCTGAAGTAGCAATTTGAGGGTCCTTTTCATCTAACAATACCTTATCCCTGACCTTAATTTGCTTTGTTTCATCCCTACGCTCATCATGGTGTTGCTTTGACTCCTTGCGTACTTTTGGTTTCTCCTTGACATGTGTCCGCCATTCATCTAGTTCATCAATTTGTAGTCTTCGTTCTTTTTTAGTAGTTATGTTTTTGTCACATGTACTAGAATATGGCTCCATCACGTTCTTCCTAGGGATTTCCTGAAAAGAAGTTTGAGCCATAATGTTATTCATATCAACAGAACTTGTATAGCCATCTTGCTTACTATCTAATTTAGTCGAATCATGAACTTGGAGAGTAATCGTGTCATCTCCTACACGAAGTATTAGTTCTCTTGTGCCAACATCAATGATAGTCCTAGCAGTTGTTAAAAAGGGTCATCCTAAAATCAAAGGTACGTCACTATCCTCTTCCATGTCTAGAACAACAAAATCAATTGGGAATATAAATTTATCAATTTTGACTAGCACATCTTCAATGATACCCTTAGGAAATCTAGTTGTTTTATCTTCCAGTTGAATGCTCATCCTAGTTTGTTTTGGGTTCCCAAGACCTAGTTGTTTAAACATTTTATAGGCATGACATTAATGCTCGCCCCTAGATCAGCCAACGCGTTATTAATATTTAAACTACCAATTAAGCAAGGAATCGTAAAACTCCCTAGATCTTTCAACTTGTTGGGTATCTTTTTCTATAGAATGGCTGAGCAAACTGCGTTTAATTCCACATACGATGCATCATCTAACTTTCATTTATTATCCAAGAGCTCCTTTAAAAATTTCACTGCGTTTGGCATCTCTGAAAGAGCTTCAATAAATGGTAAGATAATATGTAATTTTTGTAATAATTTAAGGAATTTACCGAATTATTTGTCTATGTGGTCTTTTCTTGTCGCATTGGGGTATGGCACACGAGGTTTATACTCGTTGCTTACCAGTTTCTAATTATCATTGTTTACATCAACCTTGCCTTTATCTTCCATATTATCTTGCCTCGGTTTTGATTCAGTTTCAACTAACCATTCATCATTGTGCACAGTAATGGCATGAAGTTGCTCTCTTGGGTTAGTTTCAGTGTTATTTAGTAGGCCACCTTGTGGCCGTTCAGAGATCAGCTTAGCAAGCCGTCTTATTTGATTTTTGAGCCCTTGAATCGACACTTGTTGATTCTTAAGTGCTGTTACGGTATTCTAAAAATGAGTTTCTGACACTGAGATGAATTTTGTAAGCATCTCTTCAAGGTTTGGTTTCTTCTCTTGTTGGTAGCGTGGTTGTTAAAAACCTGGAGGATGTTGTGGCCTTTGATTCCCCTAACCACCCCGTGAGAAATTGGGATGGTTCCTCCAACCTGCATTATAAGTGTTACTATACGGGTTATTTTGAGGTCGAGAATTATTACCCATATAGTGGACTTGTTCTTTCTCGGTGCTAGGGTTGAAGGATGGATACTCTGTACTGTGCACTCCTCCTCTATTTGAATCATACCTCATCACTGGATGTACCTGAATAGAACCACACAAACCATCAATTTTTTTATTTAAAAGTTCTACCTGGTTAGATAGCATAGTGACCGCGTTGAGGTTGAAAACACCAGCCACTTTTGGCGGCTTCGTTCTCATGACTTCCCACTGATAGTTATTCAGTGACATCTCTTCAATAAATTCGTAAGCCTTTTCAGGTGTTTTGTTGTCTAAAGTTCCACCGGCGACTGCATCGATCAGTTGTATTGTTGAGGGGTTCACACCGTTGTAAAAAGTCTGAACCTGTATCCATAGAGGTAATCCATGGTGAGGGCACCTTCTTAATATGTCCTTGTATCTCTCCCATGCATCATAAAGAGTTTCTAGATCCATCTGCACAAAAGAAGAAATATCATTCCCCAATTTAGTCGTTTTAGTCGGTGGAAAATATTTAAGTAAAATTTTTTCGGTCATTTGTTCCTAAGTGGTGATTGACCCTCATGGTAACGAGTTCAACTACTGTTTCACCTTATTCCTCAATGAAAAGGGAAATAACCGAAGTCGAATAGCATCGTCAAAAATGCTATTGATCTTAAAGGTGTTGCAGAATTCCAGAAAATTTGCCAAATGAGTGTTTGGATCCTCGCCCTGCAAACCATCAAACTGAACAAACTGTTGTATCATTTGAATTGTGTTAGGTTTCAGTTCAAAATTATTTGCAGCAATAGTAGGTCTAACGATACTCGATTCAGTTCCTGTTAAATTAGGTTTAACATAATCATACATAGTACGAGGAGCAGGATTTTGATCTACTGGATTTACAGCAACCACAGGAGGTAGCGAATTATTCTGATTATCATCCATCTCCTCGGTTGTAGTATGGGTATCGTCCTCTCGCTCTTCCTCTATGTATTGTAGGCTTCACCTTATTTCTCTTCGATTTCTGTGAGCTGTGCTCTCGATCTCACTATCAAAAAGTAGAGGTCCTAACGGGTTTCTTCTAGTTATAAACTATAAAAAACCTGCCAGAAGTCGAGAAAATAAAATTTAGTAAATAAAAAAAATTAAATTGCAATAAAAATAAAAATGGCTAAAGTAATAAAAATTAAGCGTTCCTAATATCTTAGTCCCCGGCAACGGCGCCAAAAACTTGATGATCGCTAAAACTAACTAAAAATTCGACTAAGGCAAGCGCACCTATCGAACAGTACGATAGTTATGGTGAGACCAGAAATATCGTATCTACGAGGACTAAAAGTACTAGTAATTACTATCATTTTATTATCTAGCTTGACAATTAAGAGAATATTTTAAACTAACACTAATTATCTAATTAACTAAGATTGCAACAGAGATTAAAGTTGGAAAATACTTTTGGAAAACCGATGGAGAAGATAATACCCAAGAAAGAATTCACCTAGACTTCATTTATTACCTCTGAATTAGACAATTTATTTATTTGACTTAATCCGTAAGAATCCCTAATTTATGTTAATATCTCTCTCGAGACTAAAAACAACTGACTCTAGGTTGATTAATCGAAATCTCTTTCTAATTAAAACCCCTATTATCACATTAACTCGATCTATAGATTCCCTTATTAGATTTGACTCTAATCCGGTAGATTTATGTCGTCCTATCTCTAGGATTGCATGCAACTCTGCTTAATTATGAACGATCTACTCTTAAACAGGGACTTTTGCTCCACTGAATAAGCACATCAAAAACCTGAATTAATATTCTGGAATATTAAAGCAAGGGTTAAATCTCATAATTAAGAATAAGAACAAATATTTATCATATAATTCAAAGAGTAATAAGATTTGTCTTAGATTTTATCTCCATTAGGTATTTAGGGAGTTAGTTCATAATAATGGAAAACATCTCAAAAATTGGAAAACAACAAAACATAAAGAAACCCAAAGAACTTCTAGGAAATTGGATGGAAATCTTTAGTCGATGTAGATCCTCCTTCTGAGCTGATCCTGATGGTTGTTCTCGAGTATTTTCTGCCTTTTATTCTCCTTGTCCCACTTCAATCCTCTTTTAGGGTGTTTATATAGACTTTAGAATGCCTCAAAACCCTTAAAATTAGCCTTTTCTGAGTAGAATTAGACTTGGCCTCGACAGGGACACAGCCATTGCCATGCCCGTGTAAAGGTGCTCAGGCCGTGTGTAATTCTGACTTGGTTTAGTGTCGACACGGCCATGACACATGGGCATGTGGATCACCCGTGTGTAAGTGCCTAGGCCATGGGCCACGCTGAATTAGGCCCATTTTGTCCGTTTTTGGCCCGTTTCTTGCTCTTTTCACCTTCCTATGCTCACCTAAGTGCAAAACATGAATTTAAAGGATTAGGAGCATCGAATTCAATAAAACCAAGGAAAAATCATCCATAAATATGCCAAGCATAGGCTAAAAATATGTATATATTATGGTTTATCAGTGCAAACTTCCATTACTTTCGATCGAGATCCTCGATTCACTTCAAGATGTTAGAAAAGATTGCAAGAAGCTTTGGGTTTGAAGCTTAAGTTTAGTACGATATATCATCCTCAAGTAGATGGCCAGTATGAAAGAGTGATACATGTGCCAGAAGATATGTTGTGAAGCTATGTATTGGAGTTTGCAGGAAGCTGGGAATATTATTTACCTTTGGTAGAGTTACGATATAACAATAGTTTCAAGTAAGCATTCAGATGGCACCCTTTGAAGCATTGTATGGAAAGAGGTGATGAACATTTCTATGTTGGGCTGAGTTAGATGAGAAGCGAATAGTTGGACCTGAGTTGGTTTGCAAGACTAAGGATAAGGTGAAGATGATATGCGAGAGGCTAAAGACTATTTCAGACAGACAAAATTCTTATATTGACTTGAAATGGCGAGATGTTGAGTACCAAGTGGGCGAGCATGTGTTTCTTAAGGTATCGCCATAGAAGAAAGTCCGAATGTTTAGGCACAAAGGAAAGTTAAGCTTGAGATTTATTGGTCCTTATAAAGTGGTGGAAAGAATCGGTCCTATAGCATATTTACTCAAGTTACCCCATAAACTTGATCAAATTCATGATGTGTTTTATGTATCTATGCTGAGGAAATATTGTACAGACTCATCTCATGTAGTGCCAGTTGATGATATTGAAGTATGATCTAATTTGTCATAAGAGGAAGAACCAATGAAGATTATGGCTTACGAGGTGAAAGTCTTGCAAAATAAAATGATTCCCTTGGTCAGAGTGTTGTGGGAAAACCATAAGACTAGCGAAGCTACTTAGGAAACAGAAGAAGCAATGAAGCAATAGTATCCTCAACTGTTTGAAAGAGAACATTTCAAGGATGAAATACCTTAAGTGGTGGAAAGTTGTAACATCCCGAGATAGGGGCCAAAAGTTTTAGCCTTGGAAGTGAGGGTTCACCAATGTTTTGACGAACTAGAGGTTCAACAAAAGAATATCAATAAGGAGTTCACCAGATATACGACGAAGCAGTGTGCGCCAAAAGATGCGATAAGGGGGCGTGCCAAATTCAATGCAAGTTATGTTCGCTAATTGGTTTGGCAAGTTGGGGTTTGCCAATTGGTTTAGTGAACTGGGGTTCGCCAGTCAAAGTCTAGTAAGACTTAATTTAGGAAATTAAGATATTGTGTATCTAGGATACTTTTCATGCACACAACCTTCTTCTAAACTGACTAGGGTTTCCTAAGTCAAGCAAGGTATCCTAAGAATACTAAGACACCTAGTGCCTATAAATACAACCCTTATTCCATGAAAATTCTATCATCGATTATTCTATTATCAAGTCTTTGTTTAGAACCAAGTTTGTAAAAACCAAGGTAAGACTCTATCATGTTAGGGTTGCTTGTCCAGGAAGCTAAGTTTGCTCGTATATTTGTGTATGTTTTATTTTTTTAGTAATTTATGTATATTCATGTATGTATGTTGCGAACTAACCAGACTATCTACTAGGAAGGATAAAGGCAAAGCAAAACTTATTTAAAATTTTCGACTTTTCGGTGAGTGTTTAGGATTTGTTACTGTGTGCGAATTGCTATGTTTTCCAAGAACTTTGGGTTTTTAAACTAAGTCCTAAGAGTAAGTTTTTCTATAAAACTTTGTTTTCAAGTTATGTTTTATGCGTGCTTCTATGTGTACCTATGTTTTAAGACATGTTTTTAAAGTGCAATTTTATAAACTGTGTTTATGAGCTTTTGTGCAAGCTCTATATGAACAAGTGCTTTTATGGAAGCTTATATGTTGGATATAATGGCATGCCATAGAATTTTGAGTACTTATCTGCAAGTTTTTTATTTGGGCGTTAAGGTCTTGGGACATGTGGAGGGATAAGGGAATGTCAAACTATGCTCCATTCACAAGGACTTGTTGGCGTATAGGAGAGTGTTTAGCTTCTCGCTACATTTATGGGACATGGGACATGTTAAGAACTTTCTGTGTCACAAGTGAGGCATTACAATGAGATCTACTTATCCAAAAAATAAAAAGTGCAAGTGATTATGAACAAGTTTTTTATGAAACTGTTATTAACAACACAAGTATAAGAATAAGAATAAGAATAAGAATAATAACAATAACAAGTACATGTTTATGTTTATGTTTTAATTTTTCCTTTTGGAAACAAGCCAGGTTTCTAAGTATGATTTCCATAAAAGTACATATGAATTTGTTTTCAATGTTATATGTTTTTTTGACAAGTAGGTAACTGTGAATTGGGTCTCGCACCCTTACGAGGAGCCCAGTTCACAAAAAAAATTTTGTACTAAGCTTTTGTTTTAAAACCATATTTCTTAAGGCATGCTTTGATGATTCCTATATATTTAATGAGTTCTCAATGAACTCACTTGCTCTTCTCTTACTTCGCAGGTAAGTAGTTTGCGAATGGCAGTGGCGAGGTAGATAATCTGGGCGAGGCTAATTCCTAAACAAATATTTGCGAACCCAGGAAAAATTCAATGGGGTTGTTTGTTTGAGTTTAGTTTTATTATAATTGATACTGTTATTAAAAAAAGTCCTTAAAGTTTAATTTTACTTTTGCAAAAACTTAAATTAAACCCTTGTTGTTAAATTCTTCTTTTCGTTGCGAATAAATTTTAATGTTCATTATTCTTCCTTGTATGCGTGCCATGTTCTATTCTTTTAATTTTGCCAGAGTATGTCTTAGTACTAAATGCAATTCAATTAGATTGCAAAGTACCATTTCATGTAACCCCTGAATGTTTACGACCCCTAACACACATGCAAACCCTTAGAAGTGATAATCTTACTATTTTGCAAACCCTATAAAAAGTATGAGATCCCTTACATGAACATCTCATTTTGTTGTGATGCTTGTTTTGTATGCGAACCCATGATGTTTTTTTATGCACGAACTTAGGTAGTATATGAACCTTTGATATTTTGTGAACATGTGTTATGTGAACCTATGTTGTCATGCGAACCTTAATAATAACTTTTATGTACTTGTATTTATGTTTGAATATGCGTACCCTAAAATTCCATGCTTATTTCTTTCATGAAAGCCCTTACTGTCACTGTTTAGGTGACATGTGAATCCTTCCTATATTTACTTTTGTAAGCTTGGATGTTTTACATTCTATGTATGATTTAATTTTGTTCTTGTGTTATAAATTAGCATATTATATATTGTATAGGTTAGGTTAGGAGTTAATAGAGAGTCACTCTGGTGGCTAATGTAGCTAGCTAGATTCAGGTTGAACCAATTCAGCCGGGTTTAGGGTGTTACAGAACATGCAAATACCGAAATTGAAAAACAACAAGGTCCCTTTTATTCTCAATATGAAGATTTAATGCCAAATTTCAATATTCTTTTGTAGCACCACCTAAAGCAAGACATGATCATTATGAAACACCACCAGCTGAACAATATAAAGCATCACCTGAGGATCAATATCAAACACCACTTAATGATCAATATGAAGCTCTATTTACTATTCAAAATTTTGAATGTAACACCCCGAACCCGAGACCGACACCGGAGTCGGACACGAGATGTTAACAAACTTTGAAAAATTTTTTCCAGACACTGCCCAGTCTGAGTACTAGTCGCTTCAAAAATCATATCTTGAGTTTCACAACTCGAAAATCAGTTTTGTGATTTTTCCCTGAAACTAGACTCATGTCCCCACCTATGTATTTTTTTCTAGAATTTTTGGTCTGGCCAATTAGTACAGTTTATTAGTCAAAGTCTCCCAAGTTACAGGGGTCGACTACACTGACCTTTACCCCTTACGACTGGGATATCTCTCCGCACAGAGCTTCAATACTGATGCCGTTTGTTTCTATGGAAACTAGACTCAGAGAGGAATCCATACATATATGGTATGACCCCTAATTATCTCTGGTAAATTTATAGTGAATTTCCAAAGTCGGAACAGGGAATCCAGAAACTGTTCTGGCCCTGTTCCACAAGAACCCGAATATCTCTTACTGTACTGTTCCTATTATTGTTTCGTTACTTCCATATGAAAGTAGATTCTTCAAGGTTCGATTACATAATTTATTCACTATTTAATTCCACTCCTACGAATTCTTGTGATTTTTCCAATCCACACCACTGCTGCTATCAGCTTCTGTTTTCAAAGTAAACCTTACCTAATTTGGGGTTTCATGGACCAACTAGGGCCTTGTCATACATAAGCCCACATATGATCATACTTAGCCATTCCAGTGGCTGATCATTTGCTCAACACTTCCATTCCAACTATAGTTACATCATGAAACCATCTATACATTCATAAACACGAATGGTCTAATGCCATACTTCACTTCTACAAGCCATTTTCGCATGGCTGAACACTTATACATTTCATAAAGTACTCGAAAAACAACAATGGGTAGTCCTATACATGCCATATCAAGATTCAACCAAAATAGTACCCAAAAGAGCCTTTGATAGTGTGGGCGACTTCGACTTCAAGATCCCGAGTCCGATAGCTGGAGAACCAAAAATCTATAAAACAGAGGAGCAATGTAACGAGTAAGCAATTTATGCTTAGTAAGTTTGAGTAAGGAATTCCAGCATGCACAAATAATAGCACACATTTAGCTAAACGGAATATTTCATAATACGCAATTTACCGATATCGAACTTGCTTCACAACATTAACAACCCTTATGTACATACAAAATAAACTAACTTGGCCGAAGGCCGGTAGCTCGTTTATCAACTGAGCGAACATTTATTTGTAAGGGCTCGATTAATATTCAACACATACGTAACATATCCCCATATTGGGATGTTTTTCGAGTATTCGCTGGAATTTTACAGCAAGCTCATTCATTACCAAATCACGTACCTTCGGGATTTAACTGGATATAGCTCCTCGTTCAAATGCCTTCGGGACATAGCCCGGATTTAGTAACTCACACAATGCCTTCGGGACATAACCCGGATTTAACAACTCGCACAAATGCCTTCGGGACTTAACCCGGATTTAACAACTCGCACGAATGCCTTCGGGACTTAACCCGGATTTAACAACTCGCACGAATGCCTTCGGAACTTAATCCGGATATATTCACTTAGCACAAAGCCTTCGGGACTTAGCCCGGACAGCATTCAATTAATCATGCACATTCATATTTCATTTTCGTTTACGAAACTCAAACACAAGGCACATATTGTCCTTGCACATTCGGCTCAATAGCCACACATAGAGCATGATTTAATCACATCGAAATTTAAGCTCTCTTACTCAAGAACTTACCTCGGGTGTTGTCGAACGATCCCGCTAACTATTCGACCACTTTTTCCTTCCCTTTATCGGATTTATTTCCCCTTTGCTCTTGAGCTTAATCAAACAAATAATTTGATTTCATCATTTAGGCATCAAAAGATGAACACAAGGCACTTAGCCCATATTCATACATTAGACATTAAAGTCTCATACATGCAAAAATCATGCATCAACACAACATATTAGCTAATTTCTTTCCCCTTGGCCGAATATGCATGTCCATTTTTGGGGTCGATTTCAACATTTAATACACATATACCCACTAGTAAAGCATCCTCCCCCTTTTCATCGATTTAACACATGCATTGCTCATCAACATGCAAAGTTACATTCGGCCTTAGCACACATCTTGCTAGCCGATTCTTCTCCCTTTAGCAACCAATGCACATATGTGCTCACACAAAAATGCTAAAAAGGAGGTTCAAGAATCATCAAGCCATCATCACATGCATCATTAACAAGCTTCATATTTTGCATGCAATGGCATTAACACAACCTCCACCTAGGCCGAATCTTAACTCATCCTCATACCTCATCACCACAACATCAAACATCAACCAAGAATGATGCATCCATGGTCGAGTGCCATTTCCATCACATAGCAAGATTTAGAACTCAAGCTAACCACTAAATCATGCATGCATCTCATGAAACATCATCAAACATACCTTAGCCTAGCTACATGCATGGCCGAATCTCTTCACCTTTCTTCTTCTTTCCTCCTTAAAATTTTTGGCCAAGGATGAACCAAAGGATGAGAAATTTTTTTCTTTGTTTTTTTCTTTCTAATTTAGGCTAAAATGGAGGTGAGAAAGGATGAACACAAACTTTTCTCCTTTCTTCTCTTGAGCTCACGGCAATGGGGGGAACAAACACTACACACACATTTTTTTTTTCTTTTGTTTCCATTTCTTTATTACCCATACTTCTTATTTTATTCTTCCACTAACAAAACATGTTTCATGACATGTTTTGCCCATCATTCTTTGTCATGGCCGGCCACTACTCATTAGGGGGGAATTTGACATGCAAGTCCCCCCTTTGTCCACATGCACTAATAGGTCCTCACACATTGACCTATCACATTTTAGAATTTTCTCACATAAGTCCTATTGACTAAATTCACATGAAATCAACCAAATTGAAGCTTGAAATTTTCACACATTCATAATTACATATTCTAGACAATAAGTATCACATTCAAACATTTCGGTGACTCGGTTTAGCGGTCCCGAAGCCACTTCCCGACTAGGGTCAACTTTGGGCTGTCACAACTCTCCCCCACTTAAGAAATTTTCGTCCCCGAAAATCTTACCGGTAAATAGGTTTGGGTATCGTTCTTTCATCGAGCTCTCGGTCTCCCAAGTAGCTTCCTCGATCCCGTGTTTGAGCCATAACACCTTTACTAGCGGAACTCTTTTGTTTCGCAACTCCTTCACTTCACGAGCTAGGATACGCATCGGTTCTTCTTCATAGCTCATGTCGACTTGAATTTCAACCTCTGATGGGCTAATTATATGCGATGGATCAGATCGATAGCGTCGAAGCATCGAAACATGAAAGACGTCATGAATCTTTTCAAGCTCCGGGGGCAAAATCAATCTATACGCAACCGGACCAACTCGTTCGGAGATTTCGTACGGCCCAATGAATCTTGGGCTCAACTTGCCCTTACGGCCGAACCTGAGTATCTTTTTCCAAGGTGAAACCTTAAGGAACACTTTGTCTCCCACCTGATACTCGATGTCTTTTCGTTTCAAAACTGCGTACGACTTCTGACAATCCGTGGCTACCTTCAGACTTTCACGGATTACCTTTACTTTCTGCTCAGCATCTTTAATCAAATCAACTCCGAAAATTTTACTTTCACCGAGCTCGGTCCAAAACAATGGTGTACGGCATTTACGACCGTACAAAGCCTCGTAAGGTGCCATCTTAATACTTGATTGAAAACTATTGTTGTAAGCGAATTCAATCAAAGGTAAATACCGTTCCCAGGAACTACTGAACTCGAGGATGCAACATCTCAACATATCCTCAAGTATCTGAATTATCCGCTCGGATTGACCATCGGTTTAGGGGTGAAAAGCAGTGCTAAACTGCAGTTTGGTACCCAGAGCTTCTTGCAATTTCTTCCAAAATCGTGAGGTGAATCTCGAATCTCTATCCGACACGATAGAAACAGGTACCCCGTGAAATCTCACAATTTGAGAAACGTACAATTCAGCTAGTCTATCCAATGAAAAATCCATACACACGGGGATAAAGTGAGCCGACTTAGTCAGTCTATCGACAACAACCCAAATCGTATCCTTCTTACTAGTTGACAATGGCAGTCCGGACACAAAGTCCATTGTGACTCGATCCCATTTCCACTCGGGTATCATGATCGGCTGAAGTAATCTTGAAGGCACTTGATGTTCCGCTTTCACTTGTTGACATATTAAACATCTCGAAACAAAGTCAGAGATGTCCCGTTTCATACCATGCCACCAAAATTGACGTTTCAAATTGTTGTACATTTTCGTACTCCCCGGGTGAATTAACATTCGGCTACAATGGGCTTCGTTCAGAATCATCGAAATGAGTTCCGAATTCCTTGGAACACACAAACGATTTCTGAACCTCAAACAATCATCATCATCAATTTGAAACTCCGATTCCTCGTTCGGAAAACACTTAGCCCGTTTTGCAACCAATTCATCATCGACTTTCTGAGCTTCACGAATTTGGTGAGTCAATAATGGTTTAGCTTTTAATTCAGTTACTAACACACAGTCTGGTAAAACAGACAAATGCACGTTCATCGCTCGTAAAGCAAACAATGACTTCCGGCTTAAGGCGTCCGCAACCATGTTAGCCTCTCCCGGGTGGTAATCAATGACAAGCTCGTAATCTTTCAACAACTCAAGCCAACGTCTTTGTCGCAGATTCAAGTCTCGTTGAGTCATCAAATATTTGAGACTTTTGTGATCCGAACATACATGGCACTTCTCACCAAACAGATAATGTCGCCATATTTTTAAAGCAAACACGATGGCAGCTAGTTCGAGATCATGGGTCGGATAATTCCTCTCGTGTGGCTTCAATTGTCTCGACGCATAGGCCACGACTCGACCTTCTTGCATCAATACGCAACCCAACCCAAGTAGGGATGCGTCACTATAGATGACAAACTCTTTACCTGATTCGGGTTGCACCAAAATTGGAGCTTCAGTCAAACGAGTTTTCAGTTGGTCGAAACTTTTCTGACATTTCTCCGTCCACTCGAACTTAACATCCTTTTGAAGTAGCTTCGTCATTGGTGTGGCTATCATCGAGAAACCTTTCACAAATCGTCGGTAATAACCGGCGAGCCCCAAAAAGCTCCGAACTTCAGTAACATTTCTCGGAGGTTTCCAGTCCAGTATGGCTGAAATTTTGTTCGGGTCAACTCGAATACCCGACGCGGATACCACATGACCCAAGAAGCTAACCTCTCTTAACCAGAACTCACACTTACTAAACTTAGCATATAACCGCTTATCCCGCAAAATTTGCAGCACTAGCCTCAGATGCTCAGCATGTTCGGTCTCGTCTCTTGAATAGACCAAAATGTCATCAATGAACACCACTATGAACCGATCCAAATACGGCCTGAAGATCCGATTCATCAAATCCATAAATACTGCAGGGGCATTAGTGAGCCCAAACGGCATCACTAAGAATTCGTAGTGACCATATCTCGTTCTGAAGGCAGTTTTAGGAATATCTGAATCTCGGATTCGCAACTGATAATAGCCCGATCTCAAATCTATTTTTGAGAACACTGAGGCTCCCTTCAATTGGTCGAACAAATCATCGATGCGCGGCAACGGATATTTGTTCTTTATCGTCACTTTATTCAGTTGGCGATAGTCAATGCACAACCTCATGGTTCCGTCCTTCTTTTTCACGAACAATACTGGTGCACCCCAAGGTGAGAAACTTGGTCGAGCGAAACCTCTATCCGTCAGTTCTTGCAACTGAGCTTTCAACTCCTTTAACTCGGTTGGTGCCATACGATACGGAGCTATCAAAATCGGCGTAGTCCCAGGTACAAGCTCAATACCAAACTCTACCTCCCGAACAGGTGGTAAACCCGGTAATTCTTCCGGAAAAACATCCGGGTATTCACAAACCACCGGCACAGATTCGGGTTTCCTTTCTAATTCTTTGTCATCAAGTACATACGCAAGGTATGCTTCACACCCTTTTCTTACATATTTCTGTGCCAACATTGCTGATATTACAGCTGGCATCCCCTCCAAGTCCGCAGACTCAATTGGGACTACTTCGTTATTTGCGCACCTCAAATCAATAGTCTTGCTCTTGCAATTCACAATCGCATCATGCGCGGTCAACCAATCCAAACCAAGGATAACATCAAATTCATCAAACGGCAAAAGCATCAAGTCCGCCGGAAAACAGGAACCTCGAATTTCCAGGGGACATTTCTCACACACTTTGTCGACAAGCACGTAATGACCCAAGGGATTTGACACCCGAATTACAAACTCAGTAGACTCAATAGGTAAAGTCTTACTGGATGCTAAGGTTTCACATATGTAAGAATGAGTAGAACCGGGGTCAATCAAAGCAATTACATTAGTATCAAAGAGAGTGAATGTACCGGTAATAATATCAGGCGAAGAAGCATCCTCGCGGGCACGTATAGCATAAGCTCTAGCAGGCGCACGAGCTTCGGATCTGGTTATATCATCTCTAAATCCTCTCTGACCACCACTAGCATTGCCCGTATTTCTAGATGGTCTACCTCAAGCAGTGGTAGCACCCGGTTTCCCACTCTGATTTTCATTCTGTTCAAACAACCTCGGGCAATCTTTAATGAAGTGGTCAACTGATCCGCACTTGTAACAGGAGCGGTCAGGGAATCTACAACTCCCCGAATGCCATTTACCACAATATCGACACTTCGTTCTATCTCGACATTTATTCCCAACACTGGCGACCGAAGTGCCTCGTGTACCCACAGGGGGTCGATCACGATCTCGTCTAAAAAGGCTCGAAGTGCCTCTAAACTGGCCCGTATCATCTCGAAATCTCTTCGATGTCTGTTGAAGAGACCTTCCCGAGGATCTTTTACGAAACTCTCTAGTTCCCTCATCAACTCTTTGCTTTTCTTTTCTAAGCTCTTCGGCTTTACAAGCTCGTTCAACAAGTACCATGAACTCTCGTATTTCAAGAACGCCAACGAACATTTTTATATCTTCATTCAGCCCATCCTCGAAGCGTTTACACATAATAGCTTCGGACGAAACACATTCCCGAGCGTATTTGCTAAGTCTAACAAATTTTCGCTCGTAATCAGTAACCGACATGGAGCCTTGCTTAAGCTCAAGAAATTCCTTCCGTTTTTGATCAACAAATCTCTGACTGATATACTTTTTCCGAAACTCAGTTTGGAAAAACTCCCAAGTTACTTGCTCTCGGGGCACAACAGAAGTCAGAGTACTCCACTAATAGTAGGCAGAATCACGTAGCAAGGAGATAGCACACTTTAGGCATTCATCGGGTGTACAAGATAGCTCATCGAGTACCCGGATAGTGTTGTCCAGCCAAAATTCAGCTTGCTTGGCATCATCGCTATCCATAGCCTTAAATTCAGTAGCCCCATGTTTTCGGATTCTGTCAACTGGGGGCTTATTTGACCTTATTTGGTCCGTTACCGGTGGTATTGTAGGTGCGGGGGTAGTATTTGTCGGGAATGGAGGTTGTGGAACAGCCATATTAGTTCGAATGTATTGGTTAAACCAATCATTCATCACGCTATAGAATGCTTGTCTAGCTTCATCATTCGGATTACTAGCATTAGGTTGAGAGTCTACCGGCACTGCCCTTGCGCGGGAGCAGGCCCTACACTCTCAAGATCATCAGCTACCTCTCGGTCACGATCGGGATCCATTACTATAAACACATTTACAATTGTCAGAAATCACCACACTATCAAGTAATCACATAAAATGGCATGTATAGCTAGACCCAACACATTACGGTAGTCCTAGAATCGACTAAACCGTAGCTCTGATACCAATAAAATGTAACACCCCGAACCCGAGATCGACACCGGAATCGGACACGAGATGTTAACAAACTTTGAAAAATTTTTTCCAGACACTGCCCAGTCTGAGTACTAGTCGCTTCAAAAATCATATCTTGAGTTTCACAACTCGAAAATCAGTTTTGTGATTTTTCGCTGAAACTAGACTCATGTCCCCACCTATGTTATTTTTTCTAGAATTTTTGGTTGGGCCAATTAGTACAGTTTATTAGTCAAAGTCTCCCAAGTTACAGGGGTCGACTACACTGACCTTTACCCCTTACGACTGGGATATCTCTCCGCACAGAGCTTCAATACTGATGCCGTTTGTTTCTATGGAAACTAGACTCAGAGAGGAATCCATACATATATGGTATGACCCCTAATTATCTCTGGTCAATTTATAGTGAATTTCCAAAGTCGGAACAGGGAATCCAGAAACTGTTCTGGCCCTGTTCCACAAGAACCCAAATATCTCTTACTGTACTGTTCCTATTATTGTTTCGTTACTTCCATATGAAAGTAGATTCTTCAAGGTTCGATTACATAATTTATTCACTATTTAATTCCACTCCTACGAATTCTTGTGATTTTTCCAATCCACACCACTGCTGCTATCAGCTTCTGTTTTCAAAGTAAACCTTACCTAATTTGGGGTTTCATGGACCAACTAGGGCCTTGTCATACATAAGCCCACATATGATCATACTTAGCCATTCCAGTGGCTGATCATTTGCTCAACACTTCCATTCCAACTATAGTTACATCATGAAACCATCTATACATTCATAAACACGAATGGTCTAATGCCATACTTCACTTCTACAAGCCATTTTCGCATGGCTGAACACTTATACATTTCATAAAGTACTCGAAAAACAACAATGGGTAGTCCTATACATGCCATATCAAGATTCAACCAAAATAGTACCCAAAAGAGCCTTTGATAGTGTGGGCGACTTCGACTTCAAGATCCCGAGTCCGATAGCTGGAGAACCAAAAATCTATAAAACAGAGGAGCAATGTAACGAGTAAGCAATTTATGCTTAGTAAGTTTGAGTAAGGAATTCCAGCATGCACAAATAATAGCACACATTTAGCTAAACGGAATATTTCATAATACGCAATTTACCGATATCGAACTTGCTTCACAACATTAACAACCCTTATGTACATACAAAATAAACTAACTTGGCCGAAGGCCGGTAGCTCGTTTATCAACTGAGCGAACATTTATTTGTAAGGGCTCGATTAATATTCAACACATACGTAACATATCCCCATATTGGGATGTTTTTCGAGTATTCGCTGGAATTTTACAGCAAGCTCATTCATTACCAAATCACGTACCTTCGGGATTTAACCGGATATAGCTCCTCGTTCAAATGCCTTCGGGACATAGCCCGGATTTAGTAACTCACACAATGCCTTCGGGACATAACCCGGATTTAACAACTCGCACAAATGCCTTCGGGACTTAACCCGGATTTAACAACTCGCACGAATGCCTTCGGGACTTAACCCGGATTTAACAACTCGCACGAATGCCTTCGGAACTTAATCCGGATATATTCACTTAGCACAAAGCCTTCGGGACTTAGCCCGGACAGCATTCAATTAATCATGCACATTCATATTTCATTTTCGTTTACGAAACTCAAACACAAGGCACATATTGTCCTTGCACATTCGGCTCAATAGCCACACATAGAGCATGATTTAATCACATCGAAATTTAAGCTCTCTTACTCAAGAACTTACCTCGGGTGTTGTCGAACGATCCCGCTAACTATTCGACCACTTTTTCCTTCCCTTTATCGGATTTATTTCCCCTTTGCTCTTGAGCTTAATCAAACAAATAATTTGATTTCATCATTTAGGCATCAAAAGATGAACACAAGGCACTTAGCCCATATTCATACATTAGACATTAAAGTCTCATACATGCAAAAATCATGCATCAACACAACATATTAGCTAATTTCTTTCCCCTTGGCCGAATATGCATGTCCATTTTTGGGGTCGATTTCAACATTTAATACACATATACCCACTAGTAAAGCATCCTCCCCCTTTTCATCGATTTAACACATGCATTGCTCATCAACATGCAAAGTTACATTCGGCCTTAGCACACATCTTGCTAGCCGATTCTTCTCCCTTTAGCAACCAATGCACATATGTGCTCACACAAAAATGCTAAAAAGGAGGTTCAAGAATCATCAAGCCATCATCACATGCATCATTAACAAGCTTCATATTTTGCATGCAATGGCATTAACACAACCTCCACCTAGGCCGAATCTTAACTCATCCTCATACCTCATCACCACAACATCAAACATCAACCAAGAATGATGCATCCATGGTCGAGTGCCATTTCCATCACATAGCAAGATTTAGAACTCAAGCTAACCACTAAATCATGCATGCATCTCATGAAACATCATCAAACATACCTTAGCCTAGCTACATGCATGGCCGAATCTCTTCACCTTTCTTCTTCTTTCCTCCTTAAAATTTTTGGCCAAGGATGAACCAAAGGATGAGAAATTTTTTTCTTTGTTTTTTTCTTTCTAATTTAGGCTAAAATGGAGGTGAGAAAGGATGAACACAAACTTTTCTCCTTTCTTCTCTTGAGCTCACGGCAATGGGGGGAACAAACACTACACACACATTTTTTTTTTCTTTTGTTTCCATTTCTTTATTACCCATACTTCTTATTTTATTCTTCCACTAACAAAACATGTTTCATGACATGTTTTGCCCATCATTCTTTGTCATGGCCGGCCACTACTCATTAGGGGGGGAATTTGACATGCAAGTCCCCCCCTTTGTCCACATGCACTAATAGGTCCTCACACATTGACCTATCACATTTTAGAATTTTCTCACATAAGTCCTATTGACTAAATTCACATGAAATCAACCAAATTGAAGCTTGAAATTTTCACACATTCATAATTACATATTCTAGACAATAAGTATCACATTCAAACATTTCGGTGACTCGGTTTAGCGGTCCCGAAGCCACTTCCCGACTAGGGTCAACTTTGGGCTGTCACATTGAATCTCAATCCCTAATTCAATTTGAAGTTCCTTCATATGCAACAACTAACACATGGTTGCCTAAACTGTATGTATGTCTTTTAGCATTGTAAACCAATTTTCTTTACTAAATCACCATTTTTTTCATTTATGTTTAATCTTTTCTTTAATCGTGTAGATAAGAAAATTTTCTTCAAGATGTCAAAATGCCATTCTAATGCATTGCAACACTTAAAATGACATAACTACACATCTTAACAATGTTAGATAGATGCCAAAGATGATTGAGTGTAGTAAGATGGTAGTTCAATTTCTTGATGAAGTCACTATCATTGATTCTAGAACAGAGGAGGAAAAGGTCATAAAAAGAAATAGAAATGATTGAATATTATAATTTTCCTTTTGTTTTTTAAATTCTATAAGAAGCATTGGATACTATTTTGTCCATTGGTACTAATTTCAAGGTTTTTAGCCTCAATTTACTTGGTATGTTTACACAAGGTCATCTTTTTGTTTGTTATTGGGTACATAGGTCATTACCATTACATTAAAATGAGTTTCATAATGGCGGCTTTAGGTTACCAACTCCATTTTTTGGGAAATGGAAAAAGCTATAAACTTAAAACATTATTGTCTACAACTTTCCCTTTTTTCTTTTTTATAGCTAAGAACTCAACATTTCATGTTACTAGAGTTGTGTGACTCGAATCCTTATTAAAATAAAATAAAGTGGCAAAGTCGAGGGCTGAAACTTCTTTAAATAGAATTCGTATAGAACTACACTTCTTCTATTTAACATTGATTAGAGAATAAAGTTTTTCCACCATTAAATAGATGTAGTCGAAACTCTTTTTATATCATTAATTTTCAACATTAGTGAACTTTCTTCTCCTCTGTCCGTGGTTTTTTCCCGAAAGGGTTTTCACGTAAAATATGTGTGTTTTATTTTTCTTTCTTATTGCTTTGCAATCGTTCTATATTTCCATTTTTGACGTTCAGTTTAACAAACTGGTAATAAAGCTTTTTAGATTGCTTATCTCAATCATGTTAATGACAATGAAGTATGATATTCTGTTATTGGATCACAACACCATATTCGCGTTGTGGCAGGTAAAGATGCAGATAGTTCTTACGCACATGGATTTGGAATATGCCCTTCTAGGGTTAGATAAGATAACTATAACAACTCGTTTTAAGGTCAAATCAGAATAGTGGTTTTGGGACCATGAATCCGAAGTAGATATATTTATTGTGATATTGTTTTAAGGTCTATAG
Source organism: Gossypium hirsutum (assembly GCF_007990345.1). NCBI lineage: Eukaryota > Viridiplantae > Streptophyta > Magnoliopsida > Malvales > Malvaceae > Gossypium > Gossypium hirsutum. The sequence continues at coordinate 93,805,849 of NC_053424.1, forward strand.
TATGATTGAATGATTATGTGAAAATTTCATTAAGAAATTTTATCGATAAGGTGTCCAATTTGACTAAGAGGACTAAATTGTAATAGGTGTAAAATGTATGTTCTAGAAGCTGAAAGTGTTTAATTGCAATGAAATTTTAAATTGAAGATCCTTAGATGGTAATTAGACCATTATACTTTAAGTTGGACAAAAATGGACATGAAGTAAGAGAATTTTTTATGTATTAAGTTAGGGGCATTTTAGTATTTGGTAAATGATGACAATTTAAGTAAAATAAAAGTGTCCATCTTCTCCAAATTTCATCCCCATGGCTGAATATTGCAAGAGAAGGCATAGCTAGGGTTTTCGAAGCTTTCAAGCTCGATTGTAAGTCCATTCTAGCCCTATTTTTAATGATTTTTATGTTTTTGAGATCCATGTAACCTAATCCAGCTTTTCCAAGGACTATTTTGAAGTATTGTTAAAGTCTAAAATTTTACCCATGTTAGACATGCATGTATTTTGATGTCTAATGGTAGAAAATGTATATTAGTTGTAAGATAAACAACTTTTGCTAAGTGATTTTCGGTAAAAATGTCAAAAAGGACTTATTTGTAAAAGGTATAAAATGAGTAGTAAAAGTGTGATTAAGTGGAAAATGTGGGCTGGTATGAGTATGAAAATGGTTCGGCTAGGCTTGGGTGTTGAAGAAGTTGAATACATTTCATTTTACGAGCCTACGGACTAAATTGTAAAAATGAGAAACATTAGGGGTAAAAATGTAATTGTTGCCATAATATTATTTTTGGGCCAAATTGAATAATGTGAGTATTAAATGAGTTAAATTTTTTTATTATAGATCAAGAAAAACGAGGTTCGGACCTAGATTGGGGGAAAAGCAAAGTGTTTGACGATTAGGTCCAATTCTACTATTTTTGTACCGAGGTAAGTTCATATGTAAATAATGCAATATTATAGTTATGTTTTGAATGCTTTAATATTGCATGGATTGTGTGATTGACTCTTTGGACGTATTCGACAAAGTTTCAACAAGCGAGAAATCCCGGTTGAACCTTAAGAATAGAATAGGATACGAGTGACATGTCACTAGGAACCCATGTCTATATATGTTTATGTGATTCCGGTACTGGTCTTGTACATCCTACCAGTGGCTGGGTATTTCGGTATATGTTGTGGATACCTAACAGCTCGTGTGAGTAGCACTGTGTAGCTACGTCCTGACTGATAGCTTGTGTGAGTAGGCCCGTGAATAGTTCGAGAGTGAGCCTATATGTGTTATGAGATATGAGGTAGCTTTGGCTACATGTGTGACACTTATGTACAAGATTTTCTGAGTATCCTATAATATTCGAAGTGTTCAAAGAGAATGCCAAAGATGTGAAATGATGTGGTTATGTTATGAATTGGTACAGGTATGGACGTAAAACTCATAAGTAATAAACTTGGTAAGTGATGAACTCGTGGTAAGGTTGTAATTGATGCAAGTTATGACTATGAGATTTTAATAACATTTATGTTATCCCACTTTATATAAATTGTATGATTGAGGTGTGGTTAAGACACTTATTATTTGTATATGAACTTACTAAGCTATATAGCTTACTCCCATTTCTTTCCCTCATATTATAGTGTCACCAAGCTAGCTCGGGTTCAGATACCGTCAGAGATCCATTCACACTATCAACAATTATTTTGGTATTACTGAAATCAACATTTATAGTTATGGCATGTATAGGGGACTTGGTCATTTTGTTATGTGTCATAATTGATTTGACCAAATGTGTTGGCTTATATTGGTTAGAAGTTCATTTTGTATAAGGCCATTGGAAATAGGCTAATATCAGTTATAAGTATATTCATATAATGATACCTTTCATAAATGATGCGTTGATGACTTGGTTGTGGATGTTTGGTTGTATGTATATGCTTGAATTGGTGCTATGTTATGTTGTGTAGGTGTGTGCATTAAAGGGTGGCAAAATGGCTTGGTAAATAGCCTTATTTTTGTCCACACGGGTAGACACACGGGCATGTGTCTAGGTCGTGTGCGACACACGGCTTGCCCCACGGGTATGTGTTTAGGCCGAGTGTCCCCTGCAACTTAGTTTTGAGAAATAGAATGCTCATAATTGAGCACACAGGTAGAGACACAGGTGTGTGTCTCAGCCGTGTGGATAGCACGGCCTCGAACACGGGCATGTACCTTAGCCGTGTGAAGTCTGCACCTATTTTATGAAAATTAATTTTCCATACGGCCTAGCACACAGCCGTGTGACTTGGCCGTGTGATCTTAATTTGTTCATGAGTTACAAGTCAAGAGTTACACGGGGTCAGGACACGGGCGTGTGTGATCACACGGCCTACCCATATGGGCGTCTCAATATCTACACGAGCGTGTGACTCCTGTTTAGTGAAAAATTTTCTAAGTTTCGTAAAAATTTCTAAAGTTCTCGATTTAATCCCGAACCACTTCCAGTGCATGTTTTGGGCCTCGTAGGCTCGTAATAGGGACTTTATAATTTAATGAAAATGGTTTTAATTTGAACGTAGATTTATTGTCCGAAATTATATGTTTGTTCCTATGATAAGTCCGGTAATGCCTCGTACCATGTTCTAGTGTTGAATACGGGTAAGGGGTGTTACAATACCTTCAACATTGATGGATGAAGAGAAGAAGTGTAAAGATAAAAAAGATTTAACATAATTACAACTACATCTATCGAATGAAATTCTACAAGACGTGTTGAAAGAGAAAACCACTATTGTATTATGGGCAAAGTTGTATCAGCTATGCATGTCAAAAACCCTAACTAGCAAGTTACATATGAAGCAGCATCTTTATGCTTATCGTTTGGAGGAATGTGTGTCTATGCACAAACACTTAACTGTGTTTAAAGAAACTCTCTTGGACTTAGAGGCCATGGAGGTTCATTATGATAAAGAAGATTTAAGGTTAATTTTACTTTGTTCATTGCACTTCAACCTTTAAAGATACTATTTTGTATAGTTGCGAATCTCTCATAATTGATGGAGTCTATGATTCTTTAGCTTGTATGACAAAATAAAGTATCTTGTGCTTGGATTCAACTCTCAGGGAAAGGTCTCATTGTTCATTTTGTATAGTTGCGAATCTCTCATAGTTGATGGAGTCTATGATTCTTTAGCCTTGTATGTAACACCCCTAACCCGAATTCATCACCAGAATAGAGTTACGGAGCATTACCGGAGTTACCGATTTATTTATTAGATATTTTATTTCATCTGACGTTCATATTTGGAGCCAATTAAATCAATCATATTGTCCCTTAAACATATTTATTTTTCTCGACATGTTTTATTTGAATTTATTACTCGTCTCAATATATTTAATTTCCTTGTATCAACGTATCAAAGATAATCACATATTGACATATCATGATAAATATCATTCTTTAGCCATTTCTTTAAAAACATAAATCAGGTAATTCATTATATCGATATTTCATGCATTTAAAAATAAAATTCTTGCAATTTAACCCTTATTTCCAACCGTTATTCTCATACAAATTGATAACAACCCATGTATTCTATAAAATATTAGAATTTTTCATAATTTCAACACTGTTCAATTTAATCCTTAAAACATGTTTTTCCCCGATCATGAACTAAATTAACAATTTTATTCAATTTTGCAATTTTAAATAATAAAATAATCCATTTCATGCAAATTGGTCATTTCATGCAAATTGGTCATTTCTAACATTTTTACAAAATTACCCATAAAGTTTTACTTTTATTCAATTTAGTCCCTGAGCCTAAAACATGCAAATTAGCTATGCTAGCTGAATATTCATACATATTTTCCTCCTCCTCCTCTCCATTCCACATCCTTAATTTATATAATATGCTTATAAGTAACATTATCTGTAATTTCACTATTTACTTATATGTATATTCAAAGCTTTCTATTTGAGTCATAGTCACTAAATTATTTATATCTTGAGAGACAAAACTCAAAATTAAGATCCGTTAATTTTACCTGAAACTAGACTCACATGTCTTCTTACCATAAAATTTTCAAAATTTTTGGTTTATCCAATTAGTGTATTTTATTCATTAAAGTCTCCCCTATTTTGCTATTTGACAGTTCTGACCACTCTTCACTAAAGTTTGATTATCTCTTGAAAAAGAATTTAAATGATGTTATAATTTGTTTCTTATAAAAATAGACTCGTTAAGGAATCTAACCATATAAATTATGTCCCAAATTTTTTTTATAATTTTTAATGATTTTTCCAAGTCAGAATAGGGGATCTCGAAATCATTCTGAACTAGTCTAACAAAAATATAAATATCTCAGAATAAAAAATTTCTTTACTTTCTCTATTTCTTTTATATGAAAATAGACTCAATAATATTTAATTCAATATCTCACTCAGCTTCTAATTATATTTCTACCATTTTTGGTGAATTTTAAAAGTTAGCCTATTGCTGCTGTCCAAAACTACTTTAGTGCAACATATTGATTACCAAGTTTATAACACTCTTATTTCCATTCTCTACCATATTTCCTATTATTTTCTCTCATTTCCCTTCACTAATATATCAAGAACATGGATCCTTATATAAGAAAACTCTACCTTAACATCATTTTCATGCTTTTGATATTACCTTACATGAGAAACTCTACTTAAAATATATTGAAATCTTAAAATTCTTACCTTGTCCCATTGATTTTAATCTTTAACTTGATTTTTATCTCTCCTCCAGCTTCTATTTCTTGAATCCAACTTGATATTCCAACTCCCCTTAGTCTCCTTTAGATTTTTCTCTCTTGGTAGATATGAAAATTCTTTTCATTTTTAGGTGAAAAGAGTGACCTTTTGGTGAAGGACTAAATTGTAAAGAAAGCAAAACTTTTGGTGAAATGCATGGAGAAAGATGGATGGTGTATATTTTTTTTCCACACACACACACATATATATATAGACTAAATAAAATAATAAAATAATAAAATATATTATTAAAATATTAAATAAATAATAATTATCTAATTAAATAACTATAAAATATTACCAACATCATCATTACTTTCTAGATTTCTCTCTCTTCCAATTGACCATTTTGCTCTTTGTGATCTTTTAAAATTCCATTCTTGAGTCATCACTTAATTTGGTAAAATTACAATTTAGTCCCTCATAATTCTTCACCTATTCAATTTGGTCCTTCTTCATCAATTCTCCTTGGTTTCTAGATCATTCCACCCTTAAAATATTTGCACTATTAGTCCTTCAACTTTTTCATATTTACACTTTAATCCTTCAAATTTTGAGTATTTACTCTTGGGCCACAAAACTTTTCTCACTTTTATAATTTAGTCCTTTCTTGAATCAATATGTCATAATATACTTCCCAATGACATAACTCAATTTTCCTCTTCTTGTCACTTTATTTCCTTATTTTACTGTATTAAGGATAATATCTTACAGTAAAAATTTTCAGGGTGTTACATTGTATGACAAAATGAAGCATCTTGTGCTTGGAATCAACTCTTAGGGTAAGGCTCTCATTGTTCATGGGAGACAATAACGAAATACTGATGATAATCATGGGAGGACACAGGAACGAAATCCTCGTTGTAAATTTAAGAGTAGATCGAGATCTTCAAATAGAGGTAAAATTGTAACTTCTACAAGAAGAAAATGCACATTATGTTTGAGTGCTACAAGTTGTAGAATAAAATCAAAAGGGAGGTGACAAATCAGAAGGGAAAAGAACCAGAACAATCTGGTGAAGTTGATGTTGTAGAAGACTACAATTGTAACGACCCGAAATTTATGATTAACGAAAGTGTATTATTATGTCTCCGTTTTTGGAAAACGAATTCGTAAATATTTATCGTAAATATTTATTAAAAATATTTACGAAGTTAATTGAGTGGTTAATTAGAGTTTAATTAAGGTTAATTAGGTATAAGGAGTAAATTGAATAAAGGGTAAAGGTTTAATTATAGATTAAAATAAAATAAAGGGGATTAAATAGGAAATTATGCCTATTTCATTAGGTGAGGAGATTTTTCTTAGATTATATATTATATGAAATTATTATTTATTATTATGGTTTTCTATTTAAATATTATTATTATTACATTATACAATAAAATAAATTAAGACAAGTGTATGGTGATAAGATGGTACAAGTGTAATAATGTATATATATACACTTGTATTATAATTATTTATTTACTTAAAATTTAAGTTAAAAGATATTTATTAATTAAATAATCATACAATAAGATTTTTATATGATAAATAAATAAAAGAAAGACAAATGGATGGTAATAATAATACAAATGTAAAAATATTTATATGTATAATTGTGATATATGTATTTGTTATTAAATAGATATTTATTATAATTATTATAGTTTTATATTAAATTATTAAAATGAAGACAATTGTATAATGATTAATGGTATATGTGTAAAATATATATAAATACATTTGTAATAAAAAAATATTTTCTTATAATTTAAGTAAAAGATATTTATGAATTAAATATTATTATATTATATTATTATTATGTATTATTATTAATATTATTAACTAATATATATATATATATGAAATCAAGTAAAATAACAAAAGAAACAAAAGGAGAAAAGAAACAGAAGCTTTCGAAATAGGGAGAAAGGAAAGAAGAAAAGAAAAAGAAAAGGAAAAACTAAGGTTTTAAAGCTTGGAGTTTAATTTGGTAAGCCAATTAAGTCCCTTTCTTTTAATTTTTATGTTTTAGAAGTTTTAGAACAAAGTTTTGTAGAAATTAAGTTGAGATTTTGGAAGTTCTTAGGTTTTAAGGTATAGTTCATGTTGAACAAATGATTTAATTAGGGATTAAATTGATAGAATTCTTATTTAGAATTTATTAAAGGATTAAATTGTAAAGTAAGTTATAAGTTTTGTGTTTGAAGGACTAAATTGAAAGAAATTTGAAATTAGGGTTTTATCATGAACATTGGATATTTATGTTGAATATGATAAGAAATTGAGTAGGAATAAAGTATGAATTGAGTTAGAAAAGTAAATGAACTTAGTTAGGATCAAATTGAAAATAAGGTAGAAATTGAATAGAAATTTAATTATTCAATATAAATTAGTATTGTATTAATGACTATATATATTTTTTTTAATTTTCGTAGCTAACTTTGTTTCGGAAAACCTTGGCTAAAGAAGGAAAAGGCAAAATCAACGAGGATTAGCTCAGAAATTACAGTTTGTATTTCTATAATCCGAACTTAATATTTAATTGTTGAAATTATTATTTAATATGTATGGTAAGTGCATCGAGATCTTTATTTGAATTGGAGTGAAAATTGGTTGAAATTGAAAAGTGAATTTAATTATTATTTGTTGTATTTTGATTAAATATTATGGTAAGTAATATAGGTGAGAATTATTTGTATTGTGTTTTACAATTGAAATGGATTGATTTGGTATGTGATAAATTTATTGAATTTATATGGATATATGTGATTGAGGTGGAAATTGAATATTGAATGTATGTTATATTGAAAATTAAATCGATTGGGAATGTGATGAAATAACTATGAATATGTGATTAATGTGGAATTTGGAATATTTGTTACTGAAAAGTGAATTGAATTGTATTGAAATATGAATTTATGTGATTAATTAAAATGTTTATTGATTGGAAAAATTGAAAGTAAATTGAATGCCCTATTAACTATATCGGGCTAGTCGGATATAGTTGGCATGCCATAGGATTGGAAGTGTTCAGGGATACTTCGACCTTGAGTCGATGACGCACTATAAGTGCCCTATTGTTACTTCGACTTCGAGTCGATGAGGCACCATGTGTGTTGTACTGCTATTGTTACATCGGTTTAATCCGATGAGGTACTCAGTACTGTACTGTTACTGTTTTCTTTGGCAAAGCCGATGAGGCACTGAGTGTCTTACTGGTGTGTTGGTTGGATCCGTGTGTCCGTCAATGTCCGAGTCATGTTAATAAGGGTAAATAAAAATACTGAATAACTGAGCTTTAATGATTGATTGTTACTGAATAATAAAGACCAATTGATTGTTACTGAAAAATACTGACTGTTATTGAAATGGATAAGTACAGAATACTGATTGAGAAGTGAATAGTTGAATATTATTTACTGTGTTGAATAGTGAATTGAAGTATGAGTGAGACATATGAATTATGTATCTCTGAACTTATCTATGAATGGAAAACATTATTTTTCAAATGATTTGAGAATTTGTTTTGGAAAGCTAATAAAGTTAGTAGATGAGAAAAATTGAGTGAATTATAAAGGATTTATCTTTGTAGTGAACAAATATATAATTGTGATTGTCATATGATTTTTAAGTGTATGTTATATTATTAAGTGTTTAGATTATAGGAATACTATTGAGTTCATACTCAGCGTACGGTTTGTTTTTGTTCGCAAGATAGGTTAAAGTCAAACTGTTGAATCAGCATCCCAGGTCGATCCTAAACTCAACGTGGTGAAGTATATTAATTATTGGTAATGACATGTGTAGACACTCAATTTTGCCCGGACCCAGAAATAAGTCCAAAAACAAAATAATAAACCCCAAAAAAAAGTCCAAGTTCAGTCCAGAATTACAAATATAATTTGGCCCGATCGGAATGGCCCATTACTTGAAAAGATTTAAGGTCCATCTACAAGCTTGACTCATATGGAAATATAATCTTCAATGATATGCAATCTTAGATATGATATGTAATCTTAGAAGATATGATTTTGTAATCTTAGAGATTTAATTTGTAGATACCTTTTAATCTTAACCGTTGATGTAATTGATCTGTACCGCTGGATTTGAGGAGGTTCAACTATAAATAGAGGCCTCTCCCTTCATTGTAAAGACACTGGAGTTTTGGGAAACAATAAAAATTTTTGAGAGCTTTCACTCAAATTTCTCTCCTACTTACATTCTTATTTTCTACAGTTTGTTCTTATTTTATTCTTTGTTCATCTTCGTTTTTCAACCCTTTTTATTTTGATTTAATCCATGTTTCCCTGATTTTTATATATATATATTTTTAATAATTTTAGTATCATATCATTACTCAAATCATTACTCTTTTCATTTTTTAATAATTTTTTTAGTATTACTCTTAGTAAATTATTTTTTAAAATTTTACTCAAATCATTACTTTAAAAAAATATATTTCATTTAATTGTCATATTTTATCCAAAAGTTTTTCTAAAATGAGGCAATGTTTTTCGTATTTAGGAATTCGGGAAATAGTGCCCTAACATGCTGGGTTACGATTTCCCGTTTGTCTAAATGCCTAAAGTATCCTTCTAAATAGATTTTGTAAATCACGAGATGATTTCAATTACTAGAGTTTAAGAATATCGTGCCCTATCATGCTGGATGTGATGTTTGTATTCTTTCGGAGCTTAGGAATCTTGATTTTTCAACTTAAATAATTTCGGTTTTAAAAAAGGGATCCTATTTTTAAATCCTTTCAAAATTTTGACATTAAGACAGAAAACTATTCAATTTGGTACCAATATTGGGTGTTGCGAGGGTGCTAATCCTTCCTCGTACGTAACCGACTCCCGAACCTGTTTTCTTAATTTTCGTAGACCAAAACGTTCTATAAGGTGATCCAATCACACCTAAAAAAGTTGGTGGTAACTCCCATTTTCATTTTTCAAAAGTCGATCCCCATTTTTCAAACATCCCTTTAAAAAATGGTTTCGACAGCTTGGCGACTCCACTGGAGACTTAAGAAAGTCAAGCCAAGAAATTGAGTATTTTCTGTCTTAATGTCGGAAGTTTGGAAAATTTAAAATTTGATCTTTTTTACATGTGTTTGCTGCATATGTTTGTTACCTTATTGCTGTACATTGCATTTGCATGACCGTTGTGGTCACACCCTTAAGTGGGAGTGAGAAGCTACGCTTTCGTAAGGTTTTCACCTTCGTATGAGCTAGTGGATTGCTTCCGGGATACTGTACCTATGTCTTCGTGAGATTTTCATCTACGTATGGCCATAGGGAAATGTGTCCCCCTGAACTGAACTTGGTCTATATGAGCCTATAATGGGTGAAGACCAAGGAATCTGCTGGTTCAGGTACCCTGGCTTTAGAGCTAAAACTCATATAGTGAACTTTAAAGAGTTTAGGAAAGATAGTGATAGCCTTTAGTAAGCTACCCTTGTAAGTACTTGTTTATCATTTTTTTATGATACTGACCTATTTTTATTTTGCTGTCATTGCATGTCATTTGGCATTTAAAGGTGTCGATTCACGGCTCGATTTCTAGATTTGAAAGTTTTGTAATGAGGAATGAATACCTTGATAGAGTGGAGGACAATGCTTCTGTCTGTACCTGGTCAGAGAAAACCCAGTTAGAGAAAGGAGATAGTGTCACCGAGGGATATACGTCAGAGTTATGGGACTTCACCCGTATTAATTCGACGTAGAATGAGTTTCAGGAGCTGAGAAATATTTGGGCCCAATGGGATGACGAGGCTAAGCAGCTTTTTTATCAGAATTATGGAGACCTTCCCTATTTGCTAGACGTCAAAGTAGATAGGCACTTGTTTCGAGCTATGGTACATTTCTGGAATCCTGCTTATAGTTGCTTTACATTTGGTGATGTTTATCTTGCACCTACTTTGGAGGAGTATACGACTTTACTATGTTGCCCGAGGATTCAGGGTCACAAGGCTTATGTTAGGCCTGCTAGTCTTCCAACTTTTGCAAAGAAGTTGGTGATGATTACTGGGATGAGTGAGCAGTGGGATGTAGCTCGTATACAACAAAAGGGTGATAGTAAGTGCGTACCGTGGGCCTTTTTAAGGGATTTGATATCGACACATCTAGACGTAAAGAAAAGGGTCGACGTCCTGGCTTTGAGTATTTACGGCATGGTGATTTTCCCAAAGGTGTTGGGGCACATAGATGAGGCAGTTGCGGATTTGTTCGATCGCGTTGGTAAGGAAAATACACCGATACTGTAACACCCCTAACTTGAATCAGATCGCCAGATTAAGTCTAAGAGGTATTACCGAACTAAACATTTAATAATATCATTCACATTGTAAATAAACATAAACAGAGATCGAGCTGAAATACATACTGATATTTAAGTTATATGCCATGTAATATCCTGAATTAGGGCTTAATCGGAATAGTGGTTTCGTGACCACAAATCCGAGATAGAAATAATTATTTTACAATGATTTTGATGTTTATGATATGATTGCATGATTGTGTGAAAATTTTGTGATGAAATTCTATGCCTAAAGTGCTTAAATTGAAAGTAGGGACTAAATCGAATAAGTTGCAAAACTTGCATTCTAGAAGTTTTGAGTATGAAATTGTTTTGGAATATAAATGAGGAGGTCTTAAATAGCAATTTGACCAATTTTAAGTTCATGGACAAAATTAGGACATGGAAGGAATTTTTGGAAAGTTTAGTAGTAAGGGTATTTTGGTCATTTAGTTATTAAAATGAATTAAAAACAAAATTAAAAGCCAATTTTTGTCCATCTTCTTCATTAGGCCGAAATTTCAAGGGTTCTCCATAGCTAGGGTTTGTTTCAAGCTCCCAAGCTCCATAGTAAGTGATTCCAAGCCCCATTTTTAATGTTTTTTACGTTTTTGGAATCCCGGAAGCTCGATTAAGCTTATGCTAGCAATAATTCAACCTAGGGTTTATATTTGGAAAAATACTCATAGGTGAAATTTGTGTATTTTGATGTTTTATGATAGAATATGGGGTTTTAAATTATGTTAGACAACTTGTGCTACTCGGTTTTTAGTGAAAACGAGTAAAAGGGCTTAATCGGCAAAAATACCTAATAGTCACAAGTATATGTTAGAGAGAGAATTTGATGTTGCCATAGAAGGGAAAAGTGATCAGCATGTTATAAAACATAAGAATAAGGAATAAAGTTTAATTCCCGGGCCTAGGGGCAAAAGTGTAATTTTTTTAAAGTTCATATTAAATGCTGTTTTGATAAATGTATGTATTAAATAAGATTAATTTGGTATTATAGATCAAGAAAAACGAGATTCAAGTCGTGATCGAGGAAAAGAAAAGATTGTGGACTAAATTGCAAAATCTTTATATTTTGGTACCAAGGTAAGTTCATGTGTAAATAATGTAGCATAAATGTTATTTTTAAGTTATTAATGTTAATTATATGATATGCTGATTTTTAATCGTGAAACATTACGCTTTGTGGTTAATGTTGAGTAATATGCAAATTATGTTTACTACTTGATAAATATGAATTGCTACCGAGTATCGGTTTCGATATTCCATGGAAAACAAAAAATGTGAGATCGAGGGAAAAAGCCCGTTTGAACCTTAGGAATAGATTAGGATACAAGTGACATGTCACTAGGATGGTTGAGCATCCGAACTCGTTGAGTTGAGTCCGAGTTCACTTATGGATGCAAATGTCCGAACTCGTTGAGTTGAGTCCGAGTTCGTGAGATGTAACTAGGCATCCGAACTCGTTGAGTTGAGTCCGAGTTCATTTATGGATGCGAACGCTCGAGCTCGTTGAGTTGAGTCCGGGTTCACTTAGGGGCGGGTTACATGATTTCTTGATTACATATGTGGCACTTATGTGCAAATTATCCATGTATTCGAGTTATATTCCGATGTGTTCAACGGGTGAAATTTCTAGTTTAATGGAAGAGCACTTAAGATATAAGTGACGTTTTGGGTAAGTGTTGTGAAATGGACACTTTGGACAGGTATGTTCTTAACCCTTGGGTTGAAAATAGATACAACAACGATAAGGTGGTAAGATGATGAATGATGTTTAAAGATGTGATATATGTTTTGGTGGTACCATGCTAAAGTTGTTTGGTATATTTGTATTGTTATGTTACTTGTTATTTACATATGACCTTACTAAGCATTTATGCTTACTCCTTCTTTTTCATTCACTGTAGTTTTGAACAAGCCGGCTCAGGAATCGGGACAGGTCGAAAGTTCGATCACACTATCCAAAGGACTTTTATCTTGGTAAATGGCTTGTACAACTACTTAAGTATGGCATGTATAGCAATATACCTATTTTGTGCAAATAATTTTATGATATGGCCATGTTTGGTTGAGAAAATGTTTGATATTGATAAGTCATGGTGATGGCTAATTTAGATCATGTTTGATATCATAGAAGTTTAACAGGTTATCTAGTTCATAAAAATTCATGGAAAGATGAAACTTGCCTTAAAACAGAATATTGCTGCAGCAATGACATGAATTTGAAAAATCACTAAAAATAGTATAAATAGAACTAAATGATGAGTAAGTTATGAAATTTAATCTTAATGAGTATATTTTCATATGGATTGAACAAAACAGGAATTTAAATTATATTTTATGAGATATTTAAACTTTTGCGAAACAGGGCCAGAGTGATTTCTGGATCCCCTGTTCTGACTTAAAAAATTCGTAATAAATTTTACTAAAATAATTAGAAGTTTTTATTTATATGTACAGATTCCTTATTGAGTATAGTTTTAATAGAAACAAACCTCATAGTCATTTAAATTTTGTATAGAGATATATCTGATTCGTAATACACAGAGGTCAGAGCAGTCGAACCCTAAAACAGGGGATACTTTAATTAATAAACTGTACTAATTGGCCCAATAAAAAATTCTAGAAAAAAATTAGTAAATAGATATATGAGTCTAGATTCAGGAAAAATTTACGGATCTTGATTTTGAGTTTCGTAACTCGAGATATGATTTTTCTTGTAACTGTGACGCGAGTAGCTAGAAAGCTGTGAATGTAGAAACAAATGATTTGAAGTTCTTAAATTGATAAATTATGTTCGGTAACCCCTCAAGCTCGACTCCGGTGATGGTCTCGGGCGTGGGGGCATTACATGCCATTTTCGTATGGCCAGAATATTTACAATTTTAAAACATCATTATCATCAGCCTAACCTATAAATGTCATATCAAGTCCAAAATATAACTGTACCCAAAAAGATCGATAGTGTGATGAACTGCTGACGATCCCCGAGTCGGTGGCCAAAATCAATAATCTATAAAACAGAGAAATAAAGAACAGAGTAAGCTTTCAAAGCTTAGTAAGTTTTAAGCAATACAAACAATTAAAACTTGTCATTTAAATCGAGCATTTAGTATCACAAAACTAATATTCTAATTACAAATCACTTGGCCAAATATACACAAGTACACCAATTAAAAAACCTATTGGCCGAATATATATGTATATAACTATATGAATACACAAATAAATTTCAGCACATACTTTACTTTACTTTATAGCTCATACAATTAATTTAAGTCACATACTTTCATGTAATGACAGACATCGACCGAATAGGTCATGCTCTTATTCGTAGATATAATAATCATTCACACACATATATCATTCTTTGAAACTAATAATTCACTTTAAAAAAAAATCAATTCACATACGAGTACATAATACGTACCTGACTATCATAATGTATCATACATAATCAATAGTACTTTACCTCGAACTTTCAAATTCATAATCTTATTCGAATCACCGGCGTTAAGCCTGCTAGGTTTAAAACCCGAATCCAGTCACCAGCACAAAACCTGCGGGACTTTAAGCTCAGATATAATACCAGCACTAGGCCTGCGGGATTTAACCCGGATATAATACTAGCACGAAGCCTGCGGGATTTAACCTAGATATATTACCAGCGCGAAGCCTGTGGGATTTAACCTGGATATATTACCAGCGCGAAGCCTGCGGGATTTAACCCGGATATAATTCCAGCATATAGCCTGCGGGTCTTTAAGCCCGGATACACATCAAATACCATGCATATTTAATCATATATTAACACATCTCATTCAACATATCACATTAGTATTCATTTGCTACATTTGGATATAAGCTCCATATGAACACCATCATTTACATTTCGGTTCAAAAGTCATACATAAATATCACATATCCATTTCACCATTCAAACTTAACCCATAGTGACCATTCGACTATAAGTCATATACATAAATTATTTATCACACAACTTAATTCAAGTAGAACCAAAAGGTCACAATTCATCTAATATATACATATCAAGGCATCATCAATTATATACTAAAGGTGACTACTCAAAACTTACCTCGGATATACTTGAACGGTTGCGGAAAGGCTACTCAATTACTTTCTCTTTTCCCTTATCCAACTTCGATCCTCTTTGCTCTTGACTTAAATTCAAAAATTTTAAACTAGTCATTATTCAACTATTCAAGCATTACTTCAGGAATATAATATATATATTCGATTTTCACACATATAGATCATAGTAAGTTTATAAGAAAACATTAAGCAACTCATTAACAAATTTTTATCAATGTTTACCACAATATCACAAATTCACAATAAGCTGTCTTCCTGAGCAACAGTCACCAAATTATTTATAACTGGAGCTACGAAACTCCAAATCAATTGACGTAAAATTTTCCTGAAAATAGACTCATATATCTTTTATCCATAAAATTTTCAGAATTTTTAGTTCGGCCAATCAATACCAGATTTTTCTTAAAGTTTCCCCTGTTTCACTATTTGACTAACCTGACCACCCTTTACTACGAATCAAATTTCTAATTGTACAGAAGTCAAAATATGTTCTCGTTGATTTCATTTGAAACTAGACTCATTAAGATTTAATTACATAATTTATTCAGTTTCTAACTCAACTCCCACAATTTATGGTGATTTTCCAAAATCACATTACTGCTGCTATCCCAAGCAGATTTATTACCAATTTACTCTTTCACAACTCTTTGCATTCATATTATTTAAACATGTATATCACCAATCAATTTCATCACAATTCTATAATTTCACTTAAGGATAATCTCAATACAATACATCGTGCTCAAATCATTATTCAAGTTCAAATTTGGCTAGCACACATATACATACTAGCAACTAAATATTAACATTGCATCTCATACTATAACCGAATGTATAGCTCATCAAAATATATTTATTCATGCTCCCTTAACACATATTGGTCAACTAGTTCATGCATTATTCTTTGGCACATTTGGTCATTAAAGCAATAACCTATTTAACTTTCAAGCATTTTTATACTAACATTTCTCCCAAGGCCGAATTCATATACAACCTTTAGTACTCATTTAAAGTTTATATTTTAAGTAATTTATATACACAACATTAACCAAATATCCATTTACTAAGCATTTTAACAAATTTTTCTTCAACTATCCACACATTCGGCAATGACAAGAGGTAATTTAGAAAACCTTAATTTAACTTATAATTATTCACAACACATATAAGCATCCACTCCAATCCATCACTTTAAACACAAGCATTACTCAACTATTATATATGCTCACATTCGGCATTTTCACAAATGCACAAGCAGATTTTTCTATCATTCAAATTATCTATATGAACATTAAATTAGTTCCAACATCACCCATTCCTAATTATTCCTTAATTCATAAAGGCAACAAACATCCCCTTAAACCTCTTCCATAACCAAATACTCATATTACTACCAAATTCAAAATTTTGACATGGGCAAGTAAGGGGCTTAGTAACTAGCTTAATATATGCAAAAAAATTCAAAAAATAACATGGACTTCATACCTTAATCAAGACTAGAAAGGAGTAGCCGAATGCTTGTTTCCCTTCCCTTCTCTTCTTAGAAATTTTCGGCCAAAGAAATCAAAAGATGAACACTTTTATTTCTTTTCTTTGTTTTCTTCATTTCATTAATTTAACACATTTTTTTATTACATATTTCTCACCACTATTTAATATAATATTATTAAACCATGCATATAATGCCCATAATTATGAGCTTGGTCCGCCACTAGTTTTATTTTGGACAATTAGCCATGCAAAACCTTAAATTTTGTTTCATGTTTTTTTCAATCACCCCATATTATTCCCAGCACATTTTAACTTTAATCACTTAAGTCCTTTTTTTATGATTCCACCTTCAATTAATAAAATTTAAAACATGAAATTTCACACATGCATTTTTACTACTAATAGACATAGAAAAGAGCATTTAGAAAATTTTTCAACTCGATTTTGTGGTCCCGAAACCACTTCCCG
This sequence comes from Gossypium hirsutum, assembly GCF_007990345.1. Lineage (NCBI taxonomy): Eukaryota > Viridiplantae > Streptophyta > Magnoliopsida > Malvales > Malvaceae > Gossypium > Gossypium hirsutum. The sequence goes on from NC_053424.1 coordinate 93,822,972, forward strand.
ACAAGGGTCAAAATAGGGCTGTCACAGGTACCAGCAATCCTAGCTGAGACATTTAGATCTTTGAGTGCATGTCGGAGAGCCGGCGAAGGTAGATTCATTGCATGTGCACAGTTGCTGTTGGTTTGGTTCCACAGTCATTTTTGGAAGCTTGATAAGGTTCCTTGCCGAGTATTCTTTGAGGGTTTTTCTCCCTTAAAAGAAGCAGTAGACATGCCGAGGAGAGATGACATTTTAGAGGAGAGGTGGATAGGTATTCTTCAGAATCTTCGAGAGGAAGATGTTATGTGGAAGGCTCCTTGGTTGGTTCCTAGTGAAGTCCTTTACCGCTGTGGCAGTTTTGATTGGGTCCCTTTGCCAGGAATTTGGGGAGTTGTTGGATATGCACCATTGCTTGTTCTAAGGCAATATAGAGCGAGGCAGTTCATACCGGTTACACAGGGTCTAGCTCAAAGTGATTTCTCTTATAAAGGAGATCACTATAAGAAGAAGATGTGAGAGATTTTTGAGGCTTGGAAGAAGCCTTTTTGTATGAAGATCTTGACCGAAGGCTCGACATCAATCCTTGAGTATAAAGGGTGGTTTAGTAGGAGAGTCAACGATAATGTCCCTAGGCCAATTTTCAGAGTGGCTCGATCATTAGAGGAGAGCTTACGAGTGATTCCATCAGGGTTGGAGGTTATGGAGCAAGAGTTCGAGAGAAAGAATTTGAAGATTGAAAAAAGGATTGAGAAGCTCGAAGAGGAAAAAATGTGCTTAAGTCTCGACGTCGATGTTCAAAAGATGGAAGTCGAGAAGGTGAAAAAAGAAAAGAGAAAGATCGCAAAAGATCGAGATGATTTAAAGACACACTATAAAAAGGCCCAGGTAACGTTGAAAAGGGTCGGATTAGAGAGATCTCCAGAGCAGTGGCAGCAAGAGATTCAGGAAGAAAGAGCCAAAGCCGAGTATTGGGAGAAGAAGTTCCAAGAGATGCAGTCGCGTAATCAAGCCCTAGAGAAGGAAAAACAAGGATTAAAAACTAAGGTGGCTGAACTTGGACAATCTCTTTATCACCACCGAAGTCGTAACCTTGCAATCGAGTTAAAGGCAAGCTTGAATCAGATCGAGGAAATGAAGCACGATATTGGAAGGTTGGAAGCAGCACTGCAGGGCTGTGAGCTATGTATTGAGCAGCTCGAGGCAAGAGAAGAACAGTGGAAGGGAGAACTTCACCATCTTCAAGATCAAGTTGGAAATAGGGATTATCTCATGGGAGAAGCCTTAGTTCAGATTCGAGAGGTTGCTGAACACTTGCAAGATTTGGCAGTACAAGCTAGAATGCTGAGTATAATGTATAAGTCATCGTCAGACAAAGGACGAGAGTTAACATTGTTATTAGATAGGGTTAAGACTCTAGGCCTACGGGCGAAAGCGTATTTGTAATCCGTTTTATGAAAAGATTTTGTTCCTTAAATAATGTTTTCTAAAATGAAATTGAATCAGAATCGACATCTTTTTGCATTCATGCATTTGCATTTCATAGCATCTCATTGTATCATATGCATTCAAGTTTATAGAAAGACCCTAATTAGTTAAAATTAATAGGGAGAAAGAGAGTAAGAGAAAGAAAATCTGGAAGCTACATATCACTACGGAACTCGTGCAAAAACTAAGAACATGGACCAAAGATTTGAACAGTTACAGAAGGACATGCAGAACCAATTGCAAGAGCAATTGGCAAAGATGCAAAACGACATGAGGGATAAAATGTTGGAGGCATAAAGGAACATGATGGCTGAGATAACCCAACTTCTGAGGGCCACTGATAAGGGAAAGGCTCCCATAGCAATTACTAACGAGGAGGGTGAGGATCATCCTCTAGGTTTCACCCCACCCCACGTGCCTACACAAACCGAGGCACTTCCTAGGAGGTCATCTGTCACTATAAGGCCCTAATAAGGGTTGATCGATACTGGGATCCCCATGAATTTCCCAATTGCTTCAGGATTCAATTTGGGTGACAATCCTGCAAATCCTGTCATTCTTGACTTAGACATGGCTGGAAAAGAGGATCTAAGAACTGAGGCTGCAAGACAGTTGGAAGATCGCTGCAAATGGTTGGAGGAAAAGTTCAAGGCTTTAGAGAATGCTGATGGGCATCATAGGGTTGATGCCAAAGATCTAAGCTTGTTCCCAGACTTGGTGCTTCCTCACTAATTCAAGATGCCAGGATTTGAGAAGTACAATGGGACTACTTGCCCAGAAGCCCACATTACGATGTTCTGTAGGAGGATGACTGGGTATGTGAATAATGATCAATTATTGATTCACTGTTTCCAAGACAGTTTAATTGGAGCAGCAGCCAAGTGGTATAATCAACTGAGCCGGGCCAGAATAAGTTCATGGAGGGATCTTGCACAGGCTTTCATACAACAGTACAATCATGTGACTAACATGACTCCGAATAGGATCACGCTGCAAAACATGGAGAAAAAGCCTAATGAAAATTTCAGGCAATATGCACAGAGATGGAGAGAGGTAGCAATGCAAGTTCAACCACTGTTGTTGGAGAAGGAGACTACCATATTGTTCATCAACATTCTAAAAGCTCCATTCATCACTCACTTGATTGGGAGCACCACCAAAAGCTTTGCGGATATAGTTATGGTGGGAGAGATGATTGAGAATGCCATAAGGGTGGCAAAATTGAGGGGGAAACAACTAAAAGATCGGCCCCAAAGAGAAAGGATAGTGAAGTAAATAACACAAGCACTTTCAACACGAGGGCAATCACAGTTGGTCAACCTAAAACAACTACGGTTGAGCAATAGAGTTCTCAAAAGCAGGAGTCAGGTACAAGGCAGAATTCTGAAAGGATGCAATTCACACCTATCCCTGTGACGTATCATGAGCTCTATCAAAGCTTATACGATGCACATGTTATTTCTCCTTTTTGACCTTAAGCCATTGCAGCCCCCATATCTTAAATGGTATGACGGAAACGCCAGATACGAATACCATGCTGGAATACCGGGGCATTCGATTGAAAACTGTATTGGTTTTAAGAAGGCCGTAGAAAGGCTTATTAAGATGGGGGTACTGAAGTTCGATAATACCCCGAATACTGAAAACCCATTACCAAATCATAGCGATCAAGGAGTGAACGCCATTGGTGAAACCAGTGAGAGGAGAATAAAGGAAGGCGTGGCTGAGGTGAGAACGCCGATGAAGATGATTTGGGAAGAAATGGTAAAAAGAGAGATGATAATCTCTAAAGAGAGGAAGGATCGGAGCAAGGAAACCTTGAGGGCATTCGCCCTTACGGACCGGGAAGCTCTCTGAACAATTGGACTGTGGAGGAACTTCCTGTAGTCTTTAAAAATTTTTCAGAGTAATTCTCGAAACATTCTTGTTACTCTAGAGCCTAGGAGTAATAGGATTTCATTTGTGAAATGGGCTTACAATCATCTATTATTTTTAAATAAAGCATAACTTTTATCAATTTGAACGAGTATTGTTTCATTTTTATCAACCAATTAATCATTCTTAAATTCATAGCACATAATTAATCATTCTTAAATTCATTCATTCTTTTATATTCTTTATACTTAACAGATCCCTAGATATCAATGACATGAGCATTGATATTACAAATCCTGATTTCTCTCGTGAGCAAGACATGCATTTAGAGGAATCACAGGATTTTGAAGATGTCTAGGATTGTGATGTGTCTTTAGATCTTTTGAGGATGGTGAAACAGGAGGAGAAACAAATCATGCCACATGAGAAAGAGGTAGTAGAGAATGTAGCCCTAGAGGAAGGGAAAGAGGTGAAAATTGGCACGCATATTGCTGATGATATAAGGCAAGGACTGATTGAGTTGTTACGTGAGTTCAAGGATATCTTCGCATGGTCCTATCAAGATATGCCAGGGTTAAATATTGATATTGTGGTGCATCGTCTTCCAATAAGACAAGATTGTAAACCAGTTCAACAGAAGTTGCGAAGAATGAGACCAGATATCATATTAAAAATAAAGGATGAAGTCAAGAAACAGTTCGATGCAGGATTCTTACAAGAGGTGAAGTATTCTGAATGGGTAGCTAACATTGTACCAGTTCCTAAGAAGGATGGGAAGGTACGAATGTGTGTTGATTACAGGGATCTAAACAAAGCTAGCCCAAAAGATAATTTCCCTTTGCCTCACATAGACACTTTGGTAGACAACATAGCGGGATATTCATTGTTCTCCTTCATGGATGGTTTTTCAGGGTACAATTAGATAAAGATGCATCCTGAAGATATGGACAAAACCACCTTCATAACCTTGTGGGGGACTTTCTGTTACAAGGTAATGCCCTTTGGGCTAAAGAATGCAGGGGCAACATACCAAAGGGTTATGGTGACCTTATTTCACTATATGATGCACAAGGAAATTGAGGTGTATGTTGATGATATGATTGCCAAATCTCGAACAGAGGAGGAACATATTGAGGTTTTAAAGAAACTATTCTTGAGATTAAGGAAGTTTCAGTTAAAACTTAATCCGGCAAAATGCACTTTCGGAGCCAGGTCAGGGAAGTTACTAGGTTTTATGGTCAGTGAAAAAGGAATAGAAGTTGATTCAGACAAAGTTAGAGCCATACAAGATTTTCCTTCAGCGCATACTCAAAAAGAAGTTTGGGGTTTTCTTGGAAGGTTGAATTATATTTCTCGGTTTATTTCACAATTAACTAAGAAATGTGACCCTATATTTCGCCTCCTTAGAAAACACAACCAAGGTACTTGGGATGAGGAATGCTAGAGTGCTTTCGATAAGGTTAAGCAATACTTGTTAAATGCTTCTGTGTTATCTCCACCTAATCTAGGTAGACCATTAATTCTGTACTTATTAGTGTTTAGCAATTCTATGGGATCTGTGCTTGGCCAACATGACGAGTCGGGAAGAAAGGAGAAGGCGATATACTACCTCAGCAAGAAATTCACAGAGTGTGAGATGAGATATTCACCAATTGAGAAATTGTGCTGTGCTTTAATCTGGACGACTCGAAGGTTGAGGCAATATATGTTGTATCATACTACTTGGCTTTTTTCAAAACTTGATCCTCTGAAGTATATGATGGAGTCAACAGCTTTGAATGGAAGAATGGCGAGGTGGCAAATTCTGCTTTCAGAGTTTGACATAGTTTATGTGAGCCAAAAGCCTATAAAAGGAAGTACGATAGCGGAATTTCTGGCTAGTAGAGCTCTAGAAGACTATGAGCCGTTGAATTTTGATTTCCCAAATGAGGAGTTGATGTGTGTAGCAGCTACAGAGGATTATCCTTAGAAGTTGAGCTTTGATGGGGCATCCAATGCAGTGGGAAATGGAATTGGGGCAGTCTTGGTATCCCCAAATGGTGATTATTATCCATTCACGTACAAGTTGGGTTTTGATTGCACAAATAATATGGCTGAGTATGTAGCGTGCATCATGGGACTCCGAGCGGCTATAGAGCGAAGAATAAGAACCTTGGAAGTTTATGGAGACTTCGCGTTGGTAATTTACTAGCTTAAAGGTGAATGGGAGACAAGGGATCCTAAATTGATCAATTATCAAAAGGTAGTTTTGGGGTTACTTGAGGAGTTCGATGACATCACTTTCAATTATATCCCACGAGACGAAAACCAGATGGCAGATGCTCTAGCAACCTTGGCTTCAATGATTAGAGTGAATAAAGAGGAGGAGATGAGACCCATTCAGATGAGTATCTTCGAGGCTCCAGCTCACTGTTGTAACATTGAGGAAGAAGAAAAGGATGATAACCCTTGGTATCAGGATATATTGCGATATGTGAGAGATCGTAAATACCCAGAACAGGCAATTGAAAATGATAAGCGAACTTTAAGGAGATTAGTCTGTGACTACGTTTTGGATGGGGACATCTTGTACAAAAGAAGAAAGGACCAAGTACTGTTGAGATGTGTTGACACCGTGGAAGCTAAGTTAATCTTGGAAGAAGTTCACGAGGGTGTTTGTGGGGCGCACGCTAATGGTTTCATGATGGCTAGACAAATCATGAGGTTTGGATATTATTGGTCTACTTTGGAAGGGGATTGTATCAACTACACCAAAAAATGCCATAAATGTCAGATTTATGGAGACAAGATTCATGTACCACCTTCACCTCTACACGTTATGACTTCTCCATGGTCTTTTTCTATGTGGGGCTTAAATGTCATTGGGCCAATATCACCAAAAGCTTCAAATGGGCATCGCTTTATTTTTGTGGTCATTGATTACTTCACGAAGTGGGTAGAGGGTGCTTCTTATGCGAATGTTACTAAGTCGGCTGTAAGTCGTTTCTTGAAGAAAGAGATTATTTTTCGGTATGGGATGCCTGAAAGGATCATATCAAACAATACATTGAACTTGAACAACAAAACGATAGCAGAAGTTTGCAGTCAGTTCAGGATTAAGCATCATAACTCTTTGCTGCATCGGCCAAAGATGAATGGGGCAGTGGAAGCTGCTAACAAAAACATCAAGAAGATAGTGGGGAAAATGACTAAAACCTATAAAGACTGACATGAGAAGTTACCATTTGAACTCTTAGCTTACCGAACGTCTGTCAGAACCTCTACCGGGGCAACTCCTTTCTCGTTGGTTTATGGGATGGAAGCAATGTTACCCATTGAAGTGGAAATACCGTCTCTTCAAGTCTTGTCAGAGATAAAGTTGAATGAAGCTGAATGGATACAATTGCGATATGATCAGTTGAACTTGATCGAAAAAAAGAGGCTAAAAGCTATTCGCCATGGTTAGATGTATCAGAAGCGAATGATGCGAGCTTATGATAAGAAAGTTCATCCAAGAGAATTCCACGAAGGAGACCTTGTATTAAAAAAGATTCTCCCCATTCAGAAGGACTTTAGAGGAAAATGGATGCCGAATTGGGAAGGGCCATATATCATAAAGAAGGTCTTCTCTGAGGGTGCATTGATCTTAATGGAAATGGATGGGAAGAGTTTACCCAATCCAGTGAATTCAGACTTTGTCAAAAAGTACTTTGTCTAAAGGAGGGAAGAATTCAAGGTGAAAACCCGCAAAGGGCGCCTTGTGACCAAAGGGGTTTTGAGTTGAAAACCTGAAAGGACAGCTCAAATTTTGAAGAGCACATGGTAATTTTGCTATATCTGATTCAACGAAGAGTGAAGCGCGTTGCATATCGGGGCATCAACAAAGTACTTTGGATCTTTTAAACACATGTTGAACTCAAGAAAGTCTTCATGGAGCTGGCGTATAAACGCTCAAACGGCGATATCTAGGGCATCTAACTTTTGTCCTCTTTACTATCTTTAGATTCTCTTTCTTCTCAAAGATAGGCTTTCAGATTAATTTCCTTTGTATTTTTGAAAAATTTATTCAAATCTAATTAAATTCATCTTCCATTATTCTTAAAGTGTGTTGTATTAAATAATGATAGATGAACTAAATAATTTTCACAAATGAAGTTTTGCTCATTACTCTGGAAATTTCTAGATAATACAAGAAACTAAAACGAAATAATTGTTCAAGGAATTCACGTAAATGAGGTTCGAAAGAACTCGAGGAAATTTTTTCTTTAGTCCAAAATGATGGTTGGACAAATAAAACGATTCGATCCTAAGAGAGGATCATCTTACAGACATTTTTGGTGGGTCATAGCATTTGAAGAATGGTACAAACCCACAGGCTGAGTAGGAATGATACTTCGAGAGAAATAAGGACAAACTTTGACGAAAGAATGAGTGGTGACGTCTGGAATAGGGTCATATTCATAAACATTTTGCATTATAACAGGTTTAATTAGGAGCATTTGACTCACTTCGATCATAGCATCCTAATCATTAGGCATGAACTCATACACATTATACAGTTTATGTCCTTCAAGGGACAATGAAGATTGATGCGCCTTAACCCCCTAAGCAGTAGGGTAACAGGCTAAAGTATAGCAGATTTGACCTTCAGGTGTTTACGCTGAAGCGGATCCAAGATGATTTAACATCTCTGTATTGTCAGAGAATAAATCGAAGAAATAGATTTGGCATCTCCATATTCGATGGAGAGCAGATCGAAGACATAGCAGATCTAACCTTCGGATGTCTTCAGATGGAAGTAAATCCAAGATGATTTGGCATCCTTGCATTGACAAGGAGCAGATCGAAGATACAGTAGATCTGACCTTCATTGAAGTAGATCTAAGATGATTTGGCATCTCTGTACTGTCAGAGAACAAATCGAAGAAACAGATTTGACATCTCTATATTAGACGGGGAGCAGATCGAAGACACAGCAGATCTGACCTTCATTGAAGTAGATCCATGATGATTTGGAATCTCTGTATTAGACGGGGAGCAGATCGAAGACATAACAGATTGGACCTTCATTGAAGCAGATCCAAGATGATTTGGCATCTCTGTATTAGACGAGGAGCAAATCGAAGACATAGCAGATTTGGCTTTCACGTGTTTACGCTGAAGTAGATCTAAGATGATTTGGCATCTCTGTACTGTCAGAGAACAAATCGAAGAAACAGATTTGGCATCTCCATATTCGACGAAAAGAAGATCGAAGACATAGCAGATCCAAGATGATTTGGCATCTCTATATTAGATGGGGAGCAGATCAAAGACACAGCAGATCTGACCTTCATTGAAGCAGATCCAAGATGATTTGGCATCTCTATATTAAACGGGGAGCAGATCGAAGATATAACAGATTAGACCTTCATTGAAGCAGATCCAAGATGATTTGGCATCTTTGTATTAGACGGGGAGCAAATCGAAGAAATAGCAGATCTGACCTTCATGTGTTTACATCGAAGCAGATCCAAGATGATAGATTTGGCATCTTTGTATTAGACGGGGAGCAAATCGGAGATAACAGATTTGGCATCTCTGTATTAGACGGTGAGCAGATTGAAGAAGCAGATTTGGCGTCTCTGTATTAGACGGGGAGCAGATCGAAGATAACAGATTTGGCGTCTCTGTATTAGACGGGGAGCAAATCAAAGATAGCAGATATCGCCTTCTTGAGTTGCAGGGAAGCAGATTGAAGCCGTCAAGAGGCCATTTAAAGAAGATCAAGGATCAAGAACTCAAGACTCGACAAGCCCGGGCAAAATTGGTCCTTTTATAGTCTTTGCTCTATTCCTGTTACACAACAATGAGCAAAGAGGGGCAGCTGTAGACACTCAATTTTTCCCGGGCCCAGAATTAAGTCCAAAAATAAAATAATAAACCTAAAAAAAAGTCCAAGTTCAGTCCAGAATTACAAATATAATTTGGCCCGATCGGAATGGCCCATTACTTGAAAAGATTTAAGGTCCATCTATAAGCTTGACTCATATGGAAATATAGTCTTCAATAATATGCAATCTTAGATATGATATGCTATCTTAGATATGATACAATCTTAGATATGATTGCAATCTTAGATATGATATGCAATCTTAGAAGATATGATTTTGTAATCCTAGAGATTTAATTTGTAGATACCTTTTAATCTTAACCGTTGATGTAATTGATCTGTAGCATTGGATTTGAGGAGGTTCAACTATAAATAGAGGCCTCTCCCTTCATTGTAAAGACACTGGAGTTTTGGGAAACAATAAAAATTTTTGAGAGCTTTCACTCAAATTTCTCTCCCACTTACGTTCTTATTTTCTATGGTTTGCTCTTATTTTATTCTTTGTTCATCTTCTTTTTTCAACCCTTTTTATTTTGATTTAATCCATGTTTCCCTGATTTTTTATATATATATATATTAATAATTTTAGTATCATATCAAACTCTTTCATTTTTTAATAATTTTTTTTAGTATTACTCTTAGTAAATTATTTTTTTAAATTTTACTCAAATCATTATTTTAAAAAAATATATTTCATTTAATTGTCATATTTTATCCAAAAGTTTTTCTAAAATGAGGCAATGTTTTTCGTATTTAGGAATTCGGGAAATAGTGCCCTAACATGCTGGGTTGCTATTTCCCGTTTGTCTAAATGCCTAAAGTATCCTTCTAAATATATTTTGTAAATCACGAGATGATTTTAGTTACGAGAGTTTAAGAATATCGTGTCCTATCATGCTGGATATGATGTTTGTATTCTTTCGGAGCTAAGGAATCTCGATTTTTCAACTTAAATAATTTCGGTTTTAAAAAAGGGATCCTATTTTTAAATCTTTTCAAATTTTTGACATTAAGACGGAAAACTATTCAATTTGGTACCAATTTTGGGCATTGCGAGGGTGCTAATCCTTCCTCGTACGTAACCGACTCTCGAACCTATTTTCTTAATTTTCGTAGACCAAAACATTTTATAAGGTGATCCAATCACACCTAAAAAGGTTGGTGGCAACTCCCGTTTTCGTTTTTCAAAAGTCGATCCCCATTTTTCAAACATCCCTTTAAAAAATGGTTTCGACAACATGTACCTAAAATGTCTATGTGTGTTATTTTGGATTGTCAAGGTAAGGATGAAATAAGTAAATTTGGATTTGGTGATAGTATATAGTAGGAATTGGCTTATTTGGTAAGAAATTTGAACTATTTGATAATGTATGTGAAATACTTAAAAAGATTCATCATATAAGCATGTAAAATGTCTAACTTGACATGTTTTGAGTAGGTTTGAATGTGATTTAAAGTGATTGAACTGAATTGACTGATAATGTCCCGTAATCCTGTTCCAAGGATGGATAAGGGTTAGGGGGTGTTACAACAATAATGGTGAACTCCTTGTTGCTTCTTTCGACAACTCTAAAGTAAACGAGGAGTGGATCCTCAATTCTGGTTGCACCTTTCATATGAGTCCCAATCGGGATTGGTTTACAACATATGAAATAGTGTCTAAAGGTGTTGTTTTGATGGGAAATAATGCTTCATGTAGAATCGCAAGTATTGACACGATCAAAAGTAAGCTGTTCAATGGAGTCATCAGAACACTTAGTGACGTATGACATGTACCAGAATTGAAGAGAAATTTGATTTCCTTGAGTACTATTGATTCAAAAGAGTACAAGTACACCGCTAAAAGTGGGGTTCTAAAGATTAACAATGGTTCCCTTATTATGATGAAAGGGTAGAGAAAGACTGTCAAGTTATATGTTTTTCAAGTTTCAACTGTTACTAGACCTTGGCATATGCGTCTAAGACATTAGCAACTAAATTTCTGTGAGCACTGCATTTTTAAGAAGCAAAAGAGAGTTTGATTCACCAGGTGAATCCATAACACGAAAGGAATGTTACGTTATATTCATTCTAATCTTTGAGGACCATTTAGAGTGCCTTTGAGGGGTGTCGCTAATTATATGTTGACGATCATTGATGATTTTTCCAGAAAACTTTGGCCATTCTTCCTGAAACATAAAAGTGATGTGTTTTCCACGTTTAAGGCTTGGAAAATTATGATAGAAAAGCAGACATGAAAACAGATAAAACACTTCCACATAGATAATGCTTTGGAATTTTGTTTTGATGAGTTGTACAAATTGGAAGGGATCATGAGACACTTGATAGTTTGTCATACTCCACATCAAAACGACTTTACAGAAAAAATGAATAGAACAATCATGGAAAAGGTTTGATGTATGTTGTCGAATACTTGTTTACCAAAGTCGTTCTGGGCTGAAGCAACCTCTACTACATGTTTTCTGATTAACTGATCACTGTCTGTTGCCATTATGAAAAAGTCTCTACAAGAGGTATGGTCAAGTAATCCTACTAATTATTCTGATTTGAATATTTTTTAGTGTCATGCATATACTCATGTGGATAATAGGAAATTAGAACCTAGATCCATTAAATGTATTTTTCTTTGTTATAAGGTTGGTGTTAAAGGGTATACATTATGGTGTCCTGAAATGAGGAAAGTTGTAATTAGTAGAGATATTATTTTTTATGAAACTGCTATGTTGCCTAACTTACCTCTTAAAGACTCTTCCAATAAAGGCCAACAAAGTTCAAAGTAGGCAAAGCTTCAGATTGATCCAAGATCTACAATAGAGTTTACTTTTTAAGTTAGTACAAAAACTCAGAGTAGAATTCCTTCTTCACCACAATATTCTATTGCCAAGAGTAGACCTAGAAAAGAAATTAAACCTCCAAAAAGTTTCACCGAGGCTGATCTAGTTGCTTATGCTTTAAATTTAGCTGAAGATATAGATGCAAATCAAGAGCCACCTACTTATTTTGAGGCAGTTAGCTGTGAAGAATCAGGAAAATGGATGATTTCCATGCAAGAAAAGATGGAGCCACTCCATAAGAATAGAACATGGGACCTAGTGAAGCTTCCTTATGGTAAAAAGGTTGTTCATTGTAAATGGGTGTTCAAGAAGAAAGAAGAAACTCTAAGAGTTGAAGAACTCATATATAAAGCAAGGGTAGTTGCAAAAGGTTCTAGTCAAATTCCAAGTGTAGACTTCACAGATGTGTTTTCTCCAACTGTGAAGCATAGTTCGATTTGATCCTTTCTTGGTATTGTGGCCATTTATGATTAGGAGCTTGAGCAGTTAGATGTAAAAATAACGTTCTTGCATGGAGAACTTGAGGAAGATATTTACATGAAATAACCAGATGTTTTTATAGTCTCAGAAAGTGATGACTATGTTTTCTTGCTGAAAAAGTCCTTTTATAGCTTGAAACAATCGCCAAGGCAATGGTACAAGAGGTTTAATTCATTTACGACTACTTTCTATTTCAAAAGAAGCAGATTTAACAGTTGTGTTTATTTTAAGAAAAATAGTGATGATTAATTTGTATATCTACTCCTTTATGTTGATGACATATTGATAGCAGCCAAAAATAAATGAGACATAAGAAAGGTCAAAGCCTAGCTTAATGAAGAATTTGAGATGAAAGATTTAGGAGAAGCAAAGAAGATACTTCGGATGGAGGTTCTCAGAGATAAAAACACATGTAAATTGTACCTAAGTCAGAAATGGTACATTGAGAAAGTTATTTGTAGATTCAATATATAGTGCTCCAAGCCTATTAATACTCCATTAGCAGCCCATTTTAGACTCTCATCAGCTTTGTCTTTGCAATCAAATGATGAGATTCACTACATGTCATGTTTTTCATATTCTAGTGTAGTGGGATCTCTCATGTATGCTATGGTTTTCTCACGTCTAGATTTATCATATGCAATTATTACAGCTAGTAGATACACAGCGAATCTCGGTAAAGAACATTGGAAAGCAATTTAGGGGATTTTTAGATACTTACGAGGTACTACTAATGTTTGCTTACAGTTTGGAAGAACTAGAGATGGAGTATTGGGTATGTTGATTATGATTTTGCCGGAGACCTTGATAAAAAAAGATCTCTCACAAGGTATGTCATTACTATTGAGGGTTGCGCAATTAGTTGGAAAACCACTTTGTAAACTACAGTTGCTTTTCCCATAGCTGAAGCTGAGTACATGGTGATTACTGAGGCTTGTAAAGAAGCTATTTAGTTAAAGGGACTCTTTGGTGAACTTAGGACAGACCTTCAAATGAATACAGTGCTTTGTGATAGTCAGGTGTCATCTTGCTTACGAAGGATCAAATGTTTTATGAGAGAACAAAACACATTGATGTTCGATATCATTTTGTGCGTGATATTATTGCTCGTGGTGATATTATTGTGAGAAAAGTTAGTACTCATGATAATATAGATATAATGACTAAGTGACTTCTTATAACCAAGTTTGAGCATTGATTAGACTTGGTTGGTGTTCATTGTTGAAGAATACCCCTTTAGGGGTTTCGTGGAAGAGGTGGAGAAATTGTTCATTTAGAGTTCATGGTTAAGAACTTGTTCATTGAGAATTCATGTCAAGGTAGAGATTGTTAAAGTTGTGTGACATGAATCCATATGGAACTAAACTTCTTCTATTTGATAATCTTTTTCTACCTTTAAATAGATGTCGTCGAAACTCCTCTTATATCATTCAATTTTCAATGTTAGTGAATTTTCTTCTCCTCTACCCGTGGTTTTTTCCTGAAAGGATTTCCATGTAAAATTTGTGTGTTTTATTTTTCTTTCTTACTGCTTTACAATTTTTCCATATTGACATTATCGACGTTCAATTTATCACCTGTAATGTTTTTTTCATATTAAATTAATGACAAAATCATTACATTCAACATTTATAATCTTTTCTGTTTCCTTTTCTTTCTTTTTTTGGGAATTTATAAACTTCAATTAGGGGTGCAAAACAAACTAACACTAATAAGAAAATTCAATTTTATATTGATCATTATTGTTAAAACAAAAAAAAAAGTTAATTTATCATAACGTTGACCAAAATATCATCATTAAATTTATCACTAATTTATCATTTCCGCCCATAATATAATTTTTTTCAAAATCATTGAACCCCAAACCCGTTGTTATTCTAAACTTAAACTTTAAACCCAAATCTAACCGTTAAATCAACATTCAAAACAAACTAGCATTATCATCTCATTTCATCAATACCTAAACAAAAAATGTAGCAACCACCAAACCAATAACTCACCTTTTTCGTTCTTTCTTGCTTTCCCTCTCCATTTCTTTACTTTCCTTAACAACCTAAGTATGACAACTCCTGTACAAGGACTCGTCAAATTATCAAACTAGGTGAAGAAGCGACAACATAGTCGACCACAGTAGCATGATGTCATTAAAGCTTCAAAAAATCCACAGTAGCATACTGGAATGGCATGAGCTTCTTCCATTGTAGCTTTCTTACCTTCGAATCATACACCTTCTCCTCTACCTTGTAACACCCCTCACTTGTCCTGGTGGCTGGTACGAATGGGAAATGCCACAGAAGCGTGTACAAGCAAGAAGTTTCAATTTTATTTAAGATTTAAAAGTTTAAAACATTTTTATAAAATAATTAAAATATGTTTTAGACAAACTAAAAGTTTTAAAAAACAATTTAAGATAATTTAGAATTGATTCGGAGTTTATCAGAGGTGCTCGAAACCTAAAACAAGCCCCAGAAGGTCAAAAAGGCTTAAAGCAATGTAAGGCTGAAATAGGGTGTAAAGTCGCAATGCCAGGAGATGCGAGGTTACGACATCACTTGTTGTCTGGTGATGTCGAGATGTTGCAACCTCGAAGTTGCAACGTCACTAAACATCCCAGAAACACTTAAAAACATCCTTAAGCACCATCAAACGATATCTCATGGTTTTAAATCATTTAAAACATTTCCAAATCTTATTTAAGCATAATCCCAAGTCATGGTTCAAACCAATTTATAACTCAAAGGTTGCCTTAATCATTTAACAAGTTACAATACCACTTGACATTACAAAATCCAAATAATTACAAACTCTTATAATAATCTAAGCCTCTACGTACATGCCAATAACCTATATAAATAACATATAATAATTAAAGAAAAACCTTAAAAAATTGATGGGTGATGTGATGCTCCCGAAAGCTTCAAGCTTCTTGTACAAGGTCCTTTAACTGTGCGTTTTAAACAACTAAAACATGAGCTTCAAAAGGTTAGTAGGTAGCCAAGGATAAATGTAACACCCCCACCCAACGCCTAGCCGGACGATCGACCAACGGAGAGGTTACACGAATTTAAATTATAACTTGAAGCATTAATTCTTGCATACAAACAACTTGTATAATATCACATATTATTCAAAATTTGATAAAGGCTAGCCAAAATAAACTACATATTCTAGAGTGAGATACCCCCATAAAAAAATCCATCTTTTCCATCATTCAAGACATTAAAATTAATACATCATTTTCATAGTTCAAAAATATAAGAAGTAGTAGCATAAGAACTCGAGTTTAAAGGTTTCCACAATATGTACATGCTACAAGCAAAAGAAAATAGGCTCACAATAGGTCTGAAGATTCTGGCTTGGTCCCTCTCTCACTTTCCGTAAATAAATTTCTTCCTAAAAAATAGATAAGGGAATAAGGTGAGTTCATGTTGAACTTAGTGAGTCTGACATTGTATCCTACTCCATTTATGATTATATATATTATTTTCTCTTTTTTTTTCTTTTTAATAACAAAATAATCTATCGTAAAAGAACAAGAGATGAACAACTTGATAGTGAGTATAAACTTAAATTGGCCAACATATCTGCAACTTTAGTTGATTTGATACTTCTCTTTACATTGGCTAACTTTTGCGTTTGTTACAATTCCCAATTAGACGAAGCTTGCGCATTCACATAGCACACACATCTACACAGCTCGCGCCTTGGAACAACTCACATATTAGCACGGCACTTACATTGGCACGACACGTGCTTTTGCACATCTTACTTGTAACAGCCCAGTTTAGACCCTAGTCAAAACATTGGTTTCAAGACCACAAATCCGAGTTAAAATAAATTTTAATATTATTTTCTGTGTTTACAGCATGATATGTGATATGTGTGAAAATTCAGTGTGAAAATTTTATCATTTGTGTGCTCGATTTTATAAAAAGACTTAATCGCGTAAAATGTAAAAGTGGTTAGCTATTTGGTAAAGTGCTACATTGTTATGGCTTTTATAATATGGGGTTCTTATGATGTAATTTAACTATTATAAATATGCATGGACAAATATGGACAACCATTAAATAGTTTTCTAATTAAATACTTAAGGTTAAAATAGTAAAAAGTAAAATAAAATGTACTTAAATAAAATAAACATGAAATGGCCATGCATTTTAGTTCATCTTTGGCCGAAACTTCAAAAGAAAAAGAAAGAAAAAGAGGCCTTGTCCAAGCTTGATTAAGATCAAGAAAAGAGGAAATTAGATTTGGATCGGGGGAAATCAAAAGTTGTCGAATAGTCGTCTCGGTCCATTCGTCTCCATATGAGGTAAGTTCTTAAGTGAATAAATGATGTTAAATTGAATGTATTTATTTTGTACATAGCCGAATTGAATTGTATGTATGTATAAATACATTGCCGAATTGAATTTATCATGGAATGATTTGTTAAGAGCATGAATCGATTGAATTATGGCATCTGAAAACCCCGAACGAACCATAGGAATATTTAGGATACATATGTTATGACATAGGATTCCGGTATGTGATTTCGTGTAAGACCACGTCTGGGACATTGGCATCGATTTGAGATTTACGTGTAAGACCATGTCTGGGACATTAAGACCACGTTTGGGACGTTGGCATCGATTTGAGATTTACGTGTAAGACCATGTCTGGGACATTGGCTTTGTATATGATTTCATGTAAGACCTTGTCTGGGACAGTGGCATCGATATTTAATTACATGAAAGACCTCGTCTGGAACGTTGGCATTGTACGAGCTTTTCGAGCTATCTGAGTATCCTTATTGATTCCAAATGGTTCAATGGGCAATGTTGAGTTAAGATTGAATGTGAAATTGAGCTAAATGGTTCAGGTTTGTGTGAAGTTAAATGTTCATGAAAATAAGGTAAGTATAGTACTTGAGATGATGATATAATTATGCATGTTAAAAGAGTGATTTATGTGTGCATAAGATAGTTTCTATTCGGCCAAGTTGAAATTATAATGCTAATGTTCATTTGATGATTTATTTGCTTATGACTTACTAAGCTATCCAAGCTTACTCTGTGTGTGTTCGATTGATGTTTTATATTTTGGAAGCTAGTTATGAGCTCGGGGATCGTCAAGGAAATCTGTCACACTATCTATCGCTATTTCGGTATTTTTAAAATCTTGAACTTCGAACCTATGGCATGTATAGGCTAGCATTTGTTTTGGTTGGTCTTGAAATTTGTATATATTTAGCTATGCGAAAATGGCTTGATCTTAATGCTAATGTTCTAATGTTTATGTAATTTTGGTCATGGTATATGTGTATGGTAAACTTGATATATGGATGATGGATGTGTTTTGGTTGTGGATTGTTAATGATGCTAATGATAGTGATTTTCAGTCATGTATTAGCTTAATTTGTAAATATAGATGATGGTTTTAATCTAATTTGTGATTCGACAATGGTGATTTAGTCATGTAGTTAATTGTTTAGTTATATGTTAATATTGAAATTGGTTGTATTCGTTATGTGTGGGCTATGCTATACTATGGATAGTTGTCAATTTGATATGGTTACTTTGAGTCAATTTTAAATGGCATGCTTGCATTAGTGAAATGGTTTAGAAATGGTGAATAATGTGTATAAGTATATTCGACTAAAGTATTAGACTCATATTAATGAGCATGTGATATGGTTTATGTTATGTATTGAAGTTATCTTGGATAACCGGATATGTAGTTAAGTGATTGGTTATGTGTATGTATTTTAAGCATACGAATTAGGTGTACTTTTGGTGTTATTTGTGCTCAAAATGGCTCAAATCAATATGGTCATATATGCATAAACTTGTGTCAAGAGAAGAAGTATATTTGGTCTTGAAATGATGCTTTTTTAAATGAGTATATGTGCAAGAATGTCTAGTATAACGTGCGGTAAATTTAACTTAGATTAATGTGCATAACATGTGAATTGGTGTAGTCATGAATCAATTAATGGAATAAGATAATACTAATTCGGTAATTATGCTTAGATATGGCTTTGACATTAGGAAATATGAACATGGTATAATGGTAACTAAAGCATGTTTGGTCATTTTTTTTATATATCACCAATGCCACATAAATGAATGAAATATTTAGTAGTGAAATATGGTTCGTTTGATGTTTAATTTGTACATGTGCAAAAGCTATATAATAAAAGGTTTGATATTCAACTAATGAAATAATTGTTTTGTTAAATGTTCTGTATATAATATGTTTTGATATATGCTAAATTATGTTTTAATTATGCAATGTTATGAATTTTATGATTTTAAGACTCGATATTTGATTAAGTTACAAGCATTGATGTGATTGAATTTTGAGTTGTGAAATGTAATGAATATCTATATGAACTTTGATATGACCGGTAATGCCTCATAACCCTAATTCGGTGACAAATATAGGTTAGGGGTGTTACATTACTCATATAGACATAATTGCATGATGAGCAGCTTGAACATGATTTGCAGCTCCCATATAAGAGTGGTTAGTATAATATTCAACACGCCATAAACAAGTCACTGATGGTAGCCTTGTGTATGAATATATTTTGAATAGTCTGAGCTAATCTTGCAGATAGACATATAGCATAAAACTTGGTGGATAATTTTGTAGGTTTATATTTGGTGGATATATACCTGCAGACTCATACTTGGTGGTTATATACCTACGGGCTAATACTTGGTGGATACATACTTGTGGACTCATGCTTGGGGGAATGTCCCTACGGACTCATACTTGGAGGAATGTCCCTGTGGACTGTCTTATCTTGTAACTTGAAGACAAGTCCTTGCTGATTGTCTTAACTTATAACTTGACCATGCTTGGCCATTCTGTGTACTATCCATCTGAACCTCTGCAAAGCTAAATAACTTATACATATACAATCTCAATTCATCCCAATTGAACCTCTGTAAAGCCAAACAATATGTGGCACAAAGTGCACAACATGACATCTCATTATTCCTTCATCTCAAATCATCAGATACCTCCTATGCTCCGCATACAAATCATTATCATCAAAATAACTCTTTTCAACAATCAACAAGCCCACACGTTCAGCTAATCATACAACTCAGTGACACACAACAAAGTATACCAAACATTTTAGCATAAATGTTGGTATACATTACAATCAGAAGAAGGTTCAACAAAATACCTTGATCAATAACATTTTACTTAGCATATAGTTCATCAATACCACAAACCTGTGCTCATAACCAGACATGTGTTTGCACTTCAACACTTAACATGCATCAATATTTCAGTAGAAAATCTCATAATAGAGCAACATCTCATCATTAGCAGAACATGCAATATAATTTTCCAAGGACCACAATCCAACTCAAAGCATTGAAACATGCAAGACAAAAATTGAAAGTTTGAGTTTAAGAACTCACCAGCAAAATACCAAGAAGTTGAATCCTCCTCCATCCAATTAAATTTTCTTTGATGCTTGGACCTCCTCCTTCGGCTTTAATAAAAATTCGTAAATTCCACGATTATCCAGCTAAATTGTAAATTCCTACCCACATGCAAGTCGGTTTCTTCCCTTCTATTCTCATCGTTCCAGAGCAAATAACCAATAAAGGAATGAAAGATGAAAATGAATTTCCAGCACAATCTCTAACCCCAGTTAACTACTCTCCATATATCCCCCATTACCCTTTCCCACTATCTTCAAATAACATTTTCAAATTTAAGGACATCAACATTTTTTCATCCACTTATCTAATCTTATAGTTACAATTAAACTAATTTAGTTGAAACCCAAATATCTAATAACCGGCCATACAAGGACTTTCCAATTTACTATATTGCCCAAATTAAACTAAAATCATTATAATTTTGCACAAAATAATTCCATAGGATCAAATCGAAATAAATTTAAATAAGCTAAGAATATGATTCAAATAATCCAAACTTTAATTTGACAATCCAGGTGTGACAATAAACCTACTTATCCTATTCCTTATTAACGTTGAGCCCCTTTAAGCATGTCATATAAGATTCACTTCAGCCAAATTCTAAAGCTATACTAATCAAGTCTGTAACACCCCAAACCTGACCTAGACGTTATGGCCGAATCTTGAAAATTACATTAACGACGTGCGAAATTATTTATTTATTTTGAAAAAAATAGAGGATTGAGTTTGAAATCATAAAAATTTCTAAGATTGACTAATTTTTTCTTTTCGAAAAATATTTAGTAAAATGTATTTATTCTTTAAAAAAGAAAAGCGTCATTTAATTATAATGTTGTTTGAAAACATCTAAATATGAAGGATCTTATATTATAATTATAAAAATGATTTCTTACAAAGAAGGCCGCAACGATTTTCATAAATCTATTTAGGAAATTTACAAATTATCATTTTGTTTAAAATTTAGGAAAAACATAATTAATTTAGAAAAATGGCATTATTAAAAACACTTAAAATCTCATAATTTTGCATGCATGTGTGATAGTTTAAAGTCATAAAAATATAAATCATAACCAAAATAAAGTTAAAGTCCACAGTCCAAAAGTCCACAAAAACACAACCTACAATCCAAATAGTTAAAAGTCCAATAAATATCAATGATGTAAAATTTTCCGAGAGGCTCCACCAAGAGCTGATCCAAGTCCTATGTTTGAGTGCTACTTGAAAAGTTGAAACACTAATGGGGTGAGCTTTTTTTTAGCCAGTCTGAGATTAACTCAAACTCATTCACAACATAAAACATATACTATACAAAGTCATAAAATCACATATCTCAATATTTCATAAGCATATCACGCATGATGATGTCAATGCATAATTCATAAAACAATGTAGATTTTAGTAAAAATGATCCTCCCCATATCCGCTACACACCATAGTCGAGTTTACCCAGAACTCGACCAAACAACACACCAAATTGTGAATAGTGTCATAGTAACGTAGATAAACTGCCATATAATTAGAATCATGAATTGTGTCACATCAATGCAGATAAACTACCATATACTTCCATCTTTCAGGCATCCCACCCCATGCATGTGATATGGCCAAAACACTTAAAATCATATAGGCATGTTTAGCATGCAAATCACATATGTACTCAAGGTACCAAATTTTCACATCTTATTTTCATACGAATATCACATATTTCATACGAATATCACATATTTCATATAATCACATAACATGAAAATGAAATATGCATATTTTTCATATTATTAGCAAACATCAATATCACACAACATACATTTCATAAGTATACGGTTTAAGAAAAACACTTACTTGATAGAAATTCATAAGGATGACTTATCTCACTTTATGGATACATATAGTATCCCCATCAAACAACATTATTTTAATTGCAACATTTTTATCAATATAATAATATTCTTAATTAATTTAGTGTTAAAACTCACACTTGATCCGATGTGTAATTAATCTCCCAGAACACCCAGTCAAGGATCTACAATTAGATTTCCTAATCAAACAACAAATGGCGATCTTGAGTTAAGACTATCATCTTTAAGGTTAATACAACAAATCGATTATCAATTATTATTAACACTTATCCTTAAAAGATCTCTCAGATTAGCGATTTAATCCCAACGGCTAACGGCCTCTCAAGTTGATGTCGAGTGACCCCTCTACACATAATATGTATGAAATATTAATCATTATGAAAATAAATCACTAAGGTCCTCCCTTAAGTTATCGGCCATGGGAAAATAATAGAGAGGAGAAACTATTTCTACACTCCTTTAATACTTACTCTAACATGAATGAAACGGATGATCAACGAAACGATTTGATCACGAATCAAAGGAGAAGAAATGATCTAAGAAGTGGATTTATTCGAAAATAAATCCAAGGAAAGGTAGAGTTCAAATTAGGATTTAAATAAAATAAAATAAAAATAATGAGTATTTGAAATGAATAAGAAAACAAGAAGAGATCTCCACTGTCGGTGATGGTGCTACGGTGGTGACGGCGACAATGATCCTTGATAAAGGCACAGTTCTGGTGGAGGGCAAAGAAAAGAGGTGGGTTCGATCACTTCTTTTAAAAAAGAGAGAATAGAATAAAAAAATAAGAAAAAGATAAAATGCACGGTGGTGCACGGTGGGTGTTATGGTGGAGGAGGCGACGCTTGCAGAGAAAAGGGAAGGGAAGATGCGGCAAGGCAGTGGCTTGACGATGAGGTGGTGGTGGTGCAAGGCTAGCTACGGTGGAGGAGAAGAGAAAAGAAAATAAAAAGAAAAATGAAGGGTAACCAAAAAGAGAGAAAAAATGAAAAAGGGAGAGGTTGCGGATGAGCTAATGGTGGGATAGTAATGAGAGGGAGGGTATGCCAAATTGGGTGAGAAGGATTATGGTCAACCATGTCTAGGTTCATTGAACCTCACACAAGGCATTTGTAAACAGAAAAGGGAAGAGAAGGAGACAAGGGAGTGAAAAAGAGGATTATGTTTGGTTAAACATGGAATGTTGACTAACAAAAGATGGAAAAAAAACTCCCTAAGCAAGGCATGTATGGGTGGACGGCAAAGGTGTTTTTAGGACTTAGGAATTTCACCAAAAAAATTAATTAAAAATATGTTAAATTGGTGACTTAAACTTAGGACCTCTAAGATAACTTTGGAGCACTCAACCACTAGGCCAATCATTTGTTTTTAACTTAGCACATAGTAAGTAAAATATATGGCATGTGACTAATTCATTTAAATTATTCGAATTTTGGGGCCCAACTTATATTTTAATGATTCATTAGGCAATAGCTTATGAAAAGTTCATGCAGAGATTACTCTCCCTCATTTTAAAGCTTTATTTCTAAACTTTTCAAAGCATGCATATACATATATTTATCATTTATGGCACTTATTTTCAATTGGATCCATCCATTCCATTGTAATTTCCTTAACTAGGGCATATACTTTTAGAGTACCTTATCAATTTAAATTCTCATTTTCTTAGCTATACATTTACCTTATTTTCATCCATTTTAGTAATAAAACATTTAGTTCTTGACCTTAACTTTTGCTTTTATCCATCTATAGTCACATTTAAAATTAATTATCAACATTTAATCCATTATCGCCTATAATAAACTTTAGTAAAACTGACTCGCATATACAAGACTCCTTCACCACACCAATGAGCACTAAAGTGCTAAACTGTAAAATAGCATAAAACATCCCTCCACCACACTAAAGAGCTCATAAGACCATAAACTACACCACACCATAATGCAAATAAGTGCAAGGCCCAAAGGTGATAAAA
This sequence comes from Gossypium hirsutum, assembly GCF_007990345.1. Classification (NCBI taxonomy): domain Eukaryota; kingdom Viridiplantae; phylum Streptophyta; class Magnoliopsida; order Malvales; family Malvaceae; genus Gossypium; species Gossypium hirsutum. The sequence goes on from NC_053424.1 coordinate 93,846,761, forward strand.
AGTGCACATAAGCGTGAAACCTATGACAAAACTCTAACACGCTATAGCCCTTAATTGGCATGTCAATTGTATGTTAACATTTTACTAAGTCTAGTAAGGCACATTATGATATTTACTCATATCATATATCCATATAAATCGTCACTACACTTATTTATTTTTTATAATCATTTCCACAATGGGTCATTATGACATAATATGTCTATATTTAGCAAAATTTAATCTTTCAAAACAGAATTGCCTACTTGAGTAGCTGTCAATAAATTATTTATTTGTCAATCCAAAAAATTCAAAATAAAAATCTGTTCGATATTTTAAAAATTATACTCTTGAACCTTTCAACCACAAAATTTCCAAAATTTATGCTTTTACACATGCTAGCAAATTTTAAAGGTTAGGGCAGAGTTGCTGGCCTACTACCAAACAACTGTGACCTCTCTTCATTCAAAAATAATTTAATTTTAAAATATAATTTATAAAAATTCACCATTTATTTTATTAGAAACTATACTTAATAAGAGTTTTATAAATATAAGACTTGTGTTCTAATTCATTTTATACAATTCTTAACAAATTTTCAAAATCGAAACAAAGGATGCTACTAACAAATTCAACCTTCCCTCATAGTTATCTCTTATTGTATAATTTGGATGCAAGTTCTGTTTGTTCCAATGAAAACTAGACTCTATAAGATTTAAAACCATATGTGGCTTAACTTCTAATTCAATTTCTTAATTTTTGGTGAATTTTCGAAGTCACACTACTATTGCTGTCCAAAATTGTGTTAGTACAAATGTTGATAACCAAATTATTCAAGTCACATATTAAACACATTCACCCAAAAACACATTTCATATTTATTTATATAATAAATCACATGTTTATTACACTATTTTCATATTAATAACTTAAATTTATTATTATCCTAAACATTTTAGCATAAGAAAAGTAAGAATATCCAATGATACTTACCTCTTGGAAGCCTAAATACTGAAAATCAAGTTAGAATATCCAGTGATACTTACCTCTTGGATGCCTAAATACTGAAAATCAAGTTTCCAAATACTTGTTTGCATTTTCTCAATTCTCATACAAAAAATATATCAAAATATTAATAGCAAAATTTTCTGAGCTTTCTCATAACCATTAAATTCGAATATCGAGCTAGGAGAGTTAGAAAAAAAACCATTCTTACCTTGATGAAACTTTCTATCTCTATCTTCATTTTCTCATACTAAAACTCCTTTAACCCTAGGCTACCACTAAATAAACTGATGGAGGAATTTAGCTTAGGAGGTTGTTTCATGGAACTTTTGACAAAATCTCAAGGTGGTATTTTTTAGAGAACATGAAGAAAAAGGCAAGAAAATGAAAAAAAAGAAGGGAACTAGCCATGGGAGGCTACTACCTACTTGGAAAAGAGAAAAATGAAGGCTGATGAGGTTCTTTTTCCTCATAAAAAGACCAACAAATGGACCCGAGGCCCATGTTCAACTATTCAAGTCCAATTTTTGTGATCCAATTCTTTAATATGAGGTTCCAACAATCCAAAATATTTTCAAATATAAAATATCACACTTAAATATTATTTCCATCATAAAAGTCTCGAGAATTGATCAAATTACCCTTTCATAGCAAAATTACTATTTTGCCCCTTTTGTCCATTTTCACTATTTCTTCTCAAAATTTTATACTTAGACCAATTCAAATTCATATGTAAAATTCATAATAATTCTTCAATATAACTCCATAAGCAACAAGAATTATAGTTTTTCTCTTTTCTCACTAACAATAGGAAAATAACAATTTAGTCCCTCTACTTCTAGTTCTTTTTAATTTAGTCCTAAAAGTGATTTTCACACTACCGAGTCATATTCCAATTTATTTTCATGTCAAATAGGCAATAAAAACTCTTAATTTCATTTTTTTAATTTTTCATTTTAGTCCTTTAACATTTCAATATTTGTTATTTAGTCCTTTCATCACATTTTCACCTATAAAGTTCTTTTCATTAAATCCCATAAAATTCTTTTATTTGAAAAATTTTCCAATTTTCTCAATAATTCACTATACCCACTATCAAAATAGTGCCACATGTCAAACTGGAAATTTGAGATTTTACTAGTATGAGTCCTTTTATAAACATTAAACAATTTAAAATAATATTAAATGATTTAATTATTTTTGGAGAAATCCACTTAATGACATATAAAAATATATAGACATGTGGCGATAGAATCCACTTTTCGTGACATCTCAATCAGCATTTTGTTTGGTGTTTAATCGAAGAATAACCAAAACAATCAAAATTCTTAACGACAATACTTCAATTAACAAAAAATTTAAAGTGAATAAAATAAGATAACAACACTTTTAAAATGACTATCTAAATAATTTACCTTAAAATAAAATAACAAACTTTAGTGCATGCTAGTTACAATATATGATTTCTTCTTCTTGTTGCTATCCTTGTGACAGCTTATAATTGCCATGTCCGATCCTCATTTATAGCGAGTGGGGGACTCTTTTATGAGTTGGACGTATGTTCGGGAAAAAAACCAAAACAAAAAGTACAAAACGTCGACAGCAGGGTTCGAACCTGCGCGGGCGTAGCCCAACAGATTTCAAGTCTGTCTCCTTAACCACTCAGATATCGACGGTTTTGTTTAGCGGACTTGAAAGTATATTATTACTCTTTATCAACAAAGTCCAACTTTATACGCAGGCTGTTGATATGCTTTCAACAAACCTAGTAATATTACTTACAGTACAGTAGAAAAGAAAATACCCAAAAATAAGAAAAAGTAAGATCAACATGACATGAATTTTTTTTGGTATATCAAAGTTTTCATAAGACGCCACTTAATTATAATTAAAATAAATTTAAAGGAGGTTTCACACATAATACATTTATTTATTATGAGACTCGAAATTGAGATTTTAAAGTTTATAAAACTTTAATCTTATGATTTAGTTAAAGTTTTATTGATAACATGATATTGATTTAAATACATATGTATATAATATTTTAAATGTGGTTATGATATTTAATAAATATAGTATAAATATATAGATTCCGTATTGGTATTTTTTTAAAAATTTTTGTAAATTGAAATTGTATTGTTAGTTTTTTATCTAACATATATATTTATAGGCTTGGAGTAGCTTGGGAATGTGGCCACCCAGGGCCTAAGACTGGAAGGGGGCAAAAGAAATTTTTCAACTTTTAACGTGGAAAAAAATATTTAGTCTTTTAAGTCTTCTCATTGACGCTTAATTGCAGGCATAAAAAAGAAAAGAGAGAAAATGGCTCTATTTTTTTTATTTTATTACTAGTATATGTTTTTATTTTATTATATTACATTTTATAATTTTTTTAAAAGGGTCCCAATTTATTGTTTTACCTGGAGTCTCAAAAATATTAAGAGTGGGACTACATATTTATATAAAAGTATAAATTTAGAGAAATTTTTGAATCGATGAAAAATATATTTTATTATATTCATTATATTACTAAATTGATATTAAAAATAATATATTAACATATTATTAATTAGAATATGATAATAAAAAAGAAATATTAATTAACATAATAATATATTAATGTGAAATTAATTAACTTAGTTGTATATTTTAAAAGTTGTACAAAAATAGATCATATCGTTTCATATATAGTATTAATTAACAAAATTTTTAAATCTAAAAAATCATTGGATATAATTAAAAAATTAAAAAAAATCGTAGATAAATAAAACATAAACATTAAATATGATAAAAATATTAAAATAATATAATTATAATTATAAGGAATAATATTTGGTATTGAGTAGAGTTTTTAGACTCCACAAGTAAGATTAGGGGTTGACAAGTGCCGTATAGATGTATAGTATAATATTTAAAAAATAAATATTTAAAAAAAGATACACATCACAATTTTTTAAGATTGTTTGTGGAATAAAAAATGTGCATAACCAATATGCCAAATACTAACCCTAATTAATTGTAATTATGCTATTAATAATATATTAAATTATTATGGTGGCACTTTTATCTTTTCATACTTTTATTCTTTAAATAAAAGAATTAAAAACTATAAATCTAAGGACACATGTTCAATAATATTAAAATATAAATTCATTACCATTTCACCTATATTCATTAAATAAATTTTAAAAGATAATATTTTTAACATAAAATGTTTTCTTTCACCCATATCATGATAAAATTTAATAAAAATAATTTTAATTATATTTATTTTATAAATAACTTTTTCATTATTAGTGTTATCCTATTTATCACTTAATTAAGAAGATAAAAAAATCACTTAATTAGTGGTATAATTATATATCAAATGAAACTAAGATTCAACACTATAAATAAGTACATTTGCAAGACATTTTAATTCAAACAACATCTAAAGAATCACTATTTAATCATATGACGTGTAACAAAAACATGTATTATAGGGCGTGCTTTCTGATTTTTTAACATATTAACTCTTTTGGTTAAATGATTAAATGTTAGTGGTTTTGTCTTTGAGTTCCGGGTATGATTCATTTCTTACTCAGATTTGTATTTTTATTTCAAGTTGTTTTAAGCTTTACTTTTATTTTTAATTACTAATTTTAACACATTAGTTCTTTTAGATAGATGGTTAATTAATAGTGTTTTTATCCTTGAGTCTCAAGTTTGGTTTCTATTCTAAACACATTTGTATTTTTTTATTGGCTTAATTGTGTAAAAAGCCCTCAAACTTTTTCTAAAAAAAATAATTAAACCTCTATTTTTTTTTCACTCAATTGGGTACTTGAGTTACAAAAATGCATATAAAAGACCTCAAATTTTTTCAAAAAAAACAAAAGCAATTAAGCCCCCCCCCATTTTTTTGCACTCAATTGGGTATTTAAATTACCAAAATGCATAAAAAAGGCCAGGGGCGGATTTAGGGGGCTGGTAGGGGTCCTGCCCCCTAAAATGAATTTTTTTTCATTTAAGCCCTTTACAATTTATAAAATTTTAAATAGTAATGCTAAAATTGCACTTTGACCCACCAAAATGATAAAATTTTGATTTAATCCTCTAAAAATTATAAAGATATAGGCTTTTAAAATGGCGAAATTACATTTTTACTATCACAAAATATATAATTTAATTCAGCCAAAAAAAAAATTTATAACTTCCCTGTCCCCCCAAGTTGTATTTCTGGATCTGCCACTGAAAAATGCCCTTTGACTATTAACTTTAACGTCTGACGTTAAAGTTATAAACAAATTATAAAAAGCTTTTATTTGGTACGATAAATTTTATAATTTTTTTACAAATTTTATATTTCTTTATATTTTTTATAATTTTCTTATGACTTTATAAAATTTATAAATTATTTCTATATTTCTATATATTTTATAATTTTATATGATTTTTATAAAATTTTACAAGTTTTAATAATTGTTTTACGATTTTATATTTTTTATTAAAATTTAATTATTTTTATAAATTTTTATTATTTTTATTTTTATCAATTTTTTGTCACATGTCACGTCGTACTTGTGACATGTGGTGGCTTTAACTGTAAAAAAATAAGGGGCGGTAAACCGTTAAAGTTAATGGTTAAAGGGCCTTTTTCAGTGGTGGATCTAGAAATACGACTTAGGGGGTAGGGGCGAAGTTAGAAATTTTTTTTGGGTGGGTCAGAATTAAATTATATATTTTTATGATAGTAAAAATGTAATTTCTCTAGCAACGACGCCAACAACTTGACGGCCACTACACGTACGAACTTCCGGACTGAACATATTGCAACAAATAAATATATAATTAAACAGCGGTGTCCGCAAGTATATGGATCAAATTGTAAATAGAAGAATGTTACAACGAAGCACTTTGAAAAGTATTTCGAGGATCGTACCTAAGAAAGGTTGAATTAAACTTAAATTAATTTTCTGCACTAATAGGTCTAAATAGTACTAATCTAAAAACATTTTGCGAAAAATCAAAATTAAAATTGATCAACCAAAATAACATAAATGTTCTAATATGAAGATAACAACATAACAATCGAAATTAATTTCAATTAATAGACAAAAGATTAACTCACTTCAGTGTTCCTAATTAACTTTAGAACTTGGATTTTATTGAGTTAGCTATTAATTAACTAGTTATTACCTCTCGGCCTCCAACTAATTAACTAATCGACCAATATATGCTCATCTCTCGACCTCACTTTTTACTCAATAAACTTATCTCTTGATCTCGTTTATCCTAAATTACCTCCTAGGATTTAATCGCACATAATTTAAATCAACTAACTCAGATTTAAACCTTAATTCATCTATTAATTAGTCACACATCCGTTCGTTAGTCTTCCTAAGGAAACTAGCCATTCATGGATCTATATACAATAACCCCTAAACTCATATTTAACATACAAAACAATAAATGAAATAAAAGAAGTAAATAAGAAAATAAATCCATCTCGATGTCGATTTTTGCACGAAAGTGGGATTTCCTTTAACAGTTGCAAAGATAATTCCAATTGCGACTGGAAACCAAAAAGAAATAAATAAAAACTATTAAGTTCAAAGCTTGGATCAAAATGGAATCCCAGTTACATATGAACAAAAAACTATTTAGAGGAATAAATTGAAAGAAAATAAAAACTAAAATAAAAACCTAAAATTAACTAAGTGGCTCACTTGGCCAAGCCTCCTCAAATGAGGCTAAAAATGTCTATTTATAGATTTTATGTTCTAACCTAATAGGGATTGATTAGCAGCCCAAACATCTAATTACTTTACATTGTGTGGACTAAAATACCCATAATTAAAATTTTTGATTGTCGCCCGGTGTCACGACATTATAGGACCAATGTCGTGAAACTGCCTTTCGAATGGGAATATTGTGGCTTCGAAGTCTGGTGTTTGAACACCACTCCTTGGTGTTGCGACGATGTAGTTGTCCTTTATCTTCTTAGCTCAAAAATAGTGTCCTACACATTAAATGAAATCGTTAAATCATCCCTAGGCCTATAGTGGCCCATTAGGTCATGGCATTACTTAAAATTGCGTAAAAATGCTTATTTTTCATAAATTAAACCTAAGATATCCACTTATATCCTCACCACCTTATATCCATTTCTCTCACCTTCCTTATTTCTCCATTTACTAAGGCATCGTATAATATTCATGAGTACAATCTTCTGAGCTCATATTATATTTTTTCGGAAAAATGTGAGGGTATTTTTTCCCAAATCACTTTGCCTTTTCTTTTTTATCGAGATTTTCTCGATTGACATTTTGCCTTATTTTCTACAAGCTCAAAATTCTTATACTTACAAATTCGTAGTGCACTCATTTTTTTATCTTTTGAAACCACTGTAATGTATCTACCTAATCCTTCAATAACAATGGTTGGACATCTAAATCCGTGCAAGGACCAAAAAATTAAAGGATCAAATAGAATATTCGTTAGGCTTAAAGTTTCATTTTTGGTTCATCAAGAAAATGGATTCAAGCTCGAATTAAGTACTAGGGAAATTTTTACAGGATAGCTTTTTGGCTCCAAAATTTGTCTACCAAACAATGCCTTAGGTTGTCTCTAGGTAATTGTAACGCCCCAATTTTCGGGAATCCTGTGAATGTTGGCATAGGTTTAATTATGTTAGTGGGCCTCTAGAAAGCCCAAACTTAAGATAGAACCCGACAATTTTAGTTAATTTTTGTTCCATAAGAAAAAGGGGGTGAATTATGAAATAGGACCTATGTGAAAATGTTTGAAAATGCTATAGGCTAAATTGAAGTGGCCAAATAAATAGGAGTGCAAAATAGGAGGATTTGCATGACAAACCTCCCATTTTACATGAAGTGGCCAGCCATCATGTTGTTGTAGACAAAATGTACACTTGATATCCATAATTTATGGTACAAATTGATACAAATTGATAATAGGTTAGGTAAATGTTCAATGATAATAGGTTAGGTAAATGTTCCATGATAATGGGTTGGGTAAATGTTTCATGATAATGGGTTAGGTAAATGTTTCATGATAAGAATTTCATGTCTTTTGTATTAAAGAATTAAATGGATGAAATATGAAGTTTTATTAAAAGAAAAAGGGGTGAAAAGAACAAAGTTTTGTCCATCTTTGTTCATCATAGCTGAAAGTTAGAGAAGAGAAAGGAGAGGAGAAAGCTCTTGAGTATTTGGTCATTAGGAGGAGGAAAATTGAAGGTAAGTTCTTGGTACCTTGCTTCTATTTTAAGGTTCATGAGTTCTTCTTGATTCTACCTTAACTCTTGAAGTATATTTTGATTTTTAGTTGTGTTGTGAGCATTTAGTCATGAATTAAAATGAAGGAAATGGTTGTTGTTTCATGTTCTTTTGATGAAAAATGGAAGATAGGTGAAGTTGAGCCAAACAAATGAGCATGCATGTGCCTTAGATGTTAAAGGGAAAAATCAGCTAACATGTTGTGCTTTAAAATGATGAAATGGAGATTATACTTAAGTAAAATCATAGATATGTGATTATTGATTGGTGATATACATGTTTAAATAACATGCATGCAAGGTATGTGTGAAAGAGTGATTTGGTAATAAATCAGCTTGGGACAGCAACAGTAACGTGACTTTGGAAAATCACCATAAATTTTGGGAGAAGAATTAGAAGCTGAATAAATTATGTAATTAAAGCTTATTGAGTCTAGTTTCTAATTAAATAAACAAGAACATATTTTGAATTTTGTACAATGAGAAATTTGATTCGTAATGAAGAGTTGTCAGATTAGTCAAACAGTGAAACATGGGAAACTTTGAGAAAAATCTGGTATTGATTGGCTAAACCAAAAATTCTGAAAATTTTATGGATAAAAGATATATGAGTCTATTTTCAGGGAAAATTAACGGCACTTGATTTGGAGTTTCGTAGCTCCAGTTATAAATAATTTAGTGACTGTTGCTCAGGAAGACAGCTTGCAGTGAAATTATGATTATGTGGTAAACATTGACAAAAATTTGTTAATGAGTTGCTTATTGATTTCTTATAAGCTTACTATGATCTGTAGGTGTGGTTGGCCGAATATTGTAAGGGGTTAATACGTAGTTTGTATTTGAATAGTTAGATTAACGTGTTAGTAATCCAATTGTAGGCGGTTCGTGTGTGGATCTCGTCAGCATATCGTCGCAAACAGGTGTGTAACTGACACCCTCTCATAGACTAGATTGGCAAAAGCCAAAAAGCCGAAATGCCGAAAAGTCAGTATTTTGGGAATTTGCGAGTGTGCGAATGCTCGTAAGATAGTTGGGTTTGTATATTTGGTAATCTAAAGTAATAAACTGCAGTACGCGCGATTTCGTACATTTTGATAATTTGGGCTTAATGGGCCAAAGATCGGGTTCATGGGCCAACGGGCCCAATTCAGTAAGTATGTGCGGTAAGTGTTCTGATAGTACGTAAATAGTTAGGATATGCATGAAAACCCTAAAATTAGCTAAATTACTATAATACCCCTATGTATGGAAAATTACTGTTATACCCCTAGGTGCAAAATTACCGTTATACCCGAAAAGCATGATGATCTGATTCTGTATGATGTATGCCATGATTATATATCTGTTGCATGGGGACATGGGTTATATTATGGAGGAAGCGTTCTGGTGGCTATGCCACAAATATCTGATCTGGTGGCTCTGCCACATATATCTGTTCTGGTGGCTCTGCCACGATTATCTATATCTGGTGACTCTGTCACATTATCTGTTCTGGCAGCCATGCTGCAAATTCCGTAGTGTGTAGCGATTGGGTGGGTCGAGTTGTCTCCCCACACGGTGTAAGGTTGGTACGAGGGTGTATACGGTTGGATATGGTTGGGTTTCTGTATAAACATGTAATATCTGTTCTGTTCTGTTATGGGCCTATGGGCTTTATTTTGAATTCTGTTCTGGGCTAAGGCCAACTTATTCTATTTCTGTGGTTTAAGCTGATATAGGCTATGGTTGGGTTAATTTACACACTGAGTTTCCCCAAACTCACCCCTTTTATTTTCATCCACGTAGGTAATCCCCAACCATAGTGGGCTTGGAGCTGTGAGGGAATTCGGAGTGGCCACCTGTTCTGAAAGTTTGATTTTCTTCTGGTGAACTGGACATCCTTTTATTTACGTTTGAAGTTTTGGGTTTTTAAATGTAATAAGGCCGCTTATTTATTTTTGATGGTTTTTTTTATATGTATTACTAAGATAGGTAATACTTATTTTAACTGTTGAAATTGGATAGCTTTAGGGCGCGTTTTCAAAAACAACAGTTGATTTCAAAATAACACGACAACAAGCAAAGCTTCCGCAATGAAAGTATTTTCCAAAATTAATCACTTTTCCTAAAAATGACTTAATCAAATCGGTTTCCTAGAAATATCCATGACGTTAAAGTGTGGCAATGGCGGTATGCATGTCTAGGATTGGATCCGAAGGGAGCTTGGTACTTAAGCAGTCAGATGGACTCACCACCTCTTTTCCGGTTTCCTACCTGGTGCACAACTTCCATTCACTTTAACCTTTAATGAATTAATCTTTTAAACATCAAGTACGATTTTCTGGACTTAGAATGGAATTTTTTTTTACGTTTTTGATGTGGCATGCCGGATCCGGCATAACTTTTGGGCCGGGTTTGGGGTGCTACAGTAATTCAATACATGGATTAAATCGACCAAGCCTATCAATTTCTACAACCTATAATTCAATCAAACATGCATTCTATTTACCTATTTTATCATGTTGTATACTTAACATCTTAAATCTATTCACAGTTTATTAAATTGAACTAAGTAGTCTAAAATTAGAAATTTAGAGTCAATTATTATCAAACTAAATTTACAGTTTATTCACAAAATCCTATTAACATGCTCCTAACCAATCATTTGTATTTCTACAAGCTCAAACATATAGAAAACATGCATAATAAAAAAAATTAAAACTATTAAAACTAGGAAAAATAACATATATTTTTTTAAAATTTATAAATTTCCTAAGTCGCCTCTTACACTTTATTTGTCATGTTGCCTCTAATGTGCAATACAAGATCAAGGAAAGAGGTTAACCAATTCTGTGTTTCATACAATGCAATTGGTGGGACTACTTCTTTTAGTTTTGGCTCTCAATTGTAGTGCCGTAAAAAATTGTGGAGTTCCTACAAAGGAAAAATAAAACACACAAATATATATAATATTAAATCTTAACTAATTAAAAACTAAAAAAAAGAGGAAAAATCATCTCAAATAAAGTACAAATTCCAAAAATAAAAGTGTTTAAAACTAGCTAGAATCAGGTTCTGAATCCTCCATCATAGGTGTCTTGCCCCTCTCGCACCCCACTAACGATTTAGTGGCTCATCTTCCCGAAGTCTAGGTCGGGTCGATGAGCGGTCTGGTCAAAATACCCACTCATAATTCGGTGGCACAATTGTGGTCTTCTCCTTTTTCTCATCTTCTTCATCATACGGCACCCTCCTCGCCCGACGGTGGGAATCACTTAAACCTGTCCAGCAGTGATGTAGGTGTCGGCCATCCATTCTGTTTTGCGATGCAAATCAGAATGTCGCCCATGTCTTGCATCCACCATTTCTGCCACTCTGAGATAGGTATGGACGTTAGTCCTGTCATCTTTGACGTGTGAGCTTTACTCTTTCTTTTTGTCGACCCTTAAGGATCACTCCTATGTTTAGTTCAGTGCTCCTTCCCCCTATTTTTCTTCTAGTGGAGATCAATGTAATGGCTATATAATTTGTCCCCAATCATGCTCCTTGTAGCCTTTTTTTACCGCCTTCGGACGTATTAATGTCCAGAGAGTGAATATTGCAATAAATTATAAAAAGACAAGGTAGTATCCGCAAGTATATAGGTCAAGTTGTAATATAGTTTTACAATGAAGTAGGTGAGTACTCTGAGGATCGTACCCAAGGGAGGCAAGTGCTAGATAAATTCTAACTTAAACACTAAAAGATCTAATTAATAATTTTAAATTAGTTATAGTACGAATAATATGAAATAAATTATTTTTGGGGTTTTATAATAATAGTAATAAAAACAAAATAACATAAAAAGATAAAATTCAAGAGATTATAAAGGGAGAATAAATCAAATCTGATTATGGGTGATTAGATCATTTCGGTAATTTCCATCAACTATCATTTTGGGTTTCTCATCAATCAACTAGTCGCTAACCTAGCAGGATCTTCCGATCTTCCACTAACATAACGAGTTAGCAAGAACTATTTATCTTTTGACCTCACAGTTCAAATTGATTTGGGGTTAAGGTGCTCATGGTTGGACAATACCAATTTTGGGTTAATTCCCACATTGATGACTTCTCGAGGTTGTCAAGCCTAGGGTTTGTTTCATGTTCTACCTTTCCCGAATAGCTAATCCATTGAGTAACCCTACAAACCAGTTAATAGATCATACTTTCACTCGCTAATCCCTCATAAAGGTATTAGTTCCTTATGGCTTCCATAGACAATATATAATCGATCTAAAGAGAAAACATGCTAATTAAATCCACAAGATAGAGTAAATGTGTAACGCCCCGTACCCGAGACTGTTGCCGGAGTCGAACACGAGGTGTTAACGGACTTAATTCATTTACTTACACAGTTCATTTTAAAATTTCCAGACAAGCTGGCTAACTGCATCACAGTTACTTTAAAAATCATATCTCGAGTTCCAAAACTAGAAAACCAATTCTGTAATTTTTTCCTGAAACTAGACTCATATGTCCATCTACAAATTTTTTTCTAGAATTTTTGGTCAAGCTAATTAATACAGTTTATTAGTCAAAGTCTCCCCTGTTTCAGGGCTCGACTACTCTGACCTTCATGCATTACGACTTAGATATCTCTCTGTACAGAGCTTCAATACTTATGTCGTTTGTTTCTAATGAAACTAGACTCGAAAAGGAATCTATACATATAAAGCATGACTTCTAATTGTCTCTGGTTAATTTATGGTAAATTTTCAAAATCAGAACAGGGGATCCAGAAAACGCTCTGGCCCTGTTTCACGAAAACTTAAACATCTCATAAAATACGGCTCATATGGTCGTTTCGTTTCTTTCATATGAAAATAGACTCATCAAGATTAGATTACATAATTTATTCACTATTTAATTCGATTCCTACTATTTTTAGTGATTTTTCCAACTTACGTCACTGCTGCTGTCAGCATCTATTTTAAGGTAAATTTTACCTATTTCATAATTTTCCATGAATCAAATAGCAAATTGACATACATTATTATCAAGGGTAATCCCGATTAGCCATGACGTACGTAGCACCAATAGGACCATGATTGGCCATTCTAATGGCTAGTCATTACCAAACATTTCCACACCACTTAATAACCATATCACAAGACCATAATGTTATACTTCAAAATATACGAGCCATTTTTGCATGGCTATACGAATACACATTACCAAACGGTACTTAATTAACAACAAGGGTCAGCCCTATACATGCCATTTTCAAAATTGAACTAAAAGAGTACCAAAAAGTGGCTTAGATAGTGTGGATGACTTCGACTTTGACACTTCCGAGTCCGGTAGCTGACGAACAAAATCTATAAAACAGAGAATCAAAGTAACAGAGTAAGCATTTTAATGCTTAGTAAGTTCAAGTAATGAAATTATTTACGACTAAAGTATAGCGTTCATATGACTAAATGAATAATTGCATGTATGCATGTTCTCAAAATCATACTTACTTCACGCTTCAACCATTATATTCATACACAGGGAATCGAACCTAACTAGAGGCCGGAAGTTCGTTAATCAATTGAGCGAATACTATTTAAAAGGAATCAACCTTTCCGATGCATATACGAAACATACCTTATCGTTTGGATTTTATGAGCGTATTATTTGAAATTATTACAGCAAGATCGCTCACTTCCAAACCCAAGTACCTTCGGGATATAGCAACTCGCACACATGCCTTCGGGTCTTAGCCTGAATATAGTCACTAGCACAAATGCCTTCGGGACTTAGCCCGGGTATAGCAACTACTCGCACAAATGTCTTCAGGACTTCGCCCGGATATAGTCACTAGCACAAATGCCTTCGGGACTTAGCCCGGGTATAGCAACTACTCGCACAAATGCCTTCGGGACTTTGCCCGGATATAGTCACTAGCACAAATGCCTTCGGGACTTAGCCCGGATATCATCCGAATAATCATGCACATATATCAATAAATCATGACACATCTATATTTCATTTTCATAACTAGAATTCAAACACAAGACACTTATCAACCATTACCATTTTCGGCTCAATTGCCACATACAAAGAGCATGATTTTGATTTGCTTTATAACATGATCTCTATACGTATTCGGCTGCCCGTCATAAGTATAAACTACTCGCCTCAATATATAATTCAAGTAGAATCATTATATCTCCGTTTATTTGTTATGCTATATGTCATGACTTAATCAAATCATAAACTAAGTTCCATTACTCGAAAACTTACCTCGGATATTGTCGAACGATTTCAATGGCTATTCGATCACTTTTTTCCTTTCCCCTATCCAACTTTGATCCTCTAAGCTCTTGAGCTAAATAAAAAAATTTACTTCTCAATCAAACACAATCATACGGCATTCATATACATTTTAGAATCAATTCATTTGAATCAATTTACCACTTAAGTCTATCACCATTTCGCTTTCAAATTTGTGTTCTTGGTAAGTCACATTAAATTACTACGAATATAACTTTAATACATGTTTATTTTCGAATGTCTCAATGACACAAGGTATATACATAAGGCACTAACATACATATAAGTATATATATTTTAGTCGATTACTTAAGTTATGCACAACCACATATTTATATACACTCTCATATTCATTATTATGAATATTGCCGAATACTTAACACAACTAAGCTAAGAATTTACCCAATATCACCTTAATTAATTTCTACTTATACATCAAAATTTCCAATACAAAGTATTTAGCACCTATGCACTTAAACCGGATTTGCAAACACCCATAAACTATGCCCGAATGCCATTTAAGCACAAGTCAACAAAACTTCATGATTCCAAATCAAACCCTTAGCAAGAATGCACAATGCCGAACCCTTAGATGATTAACATCTAATTTAGACAATTTAGAACACCTAAACAGCACTTGTTCAAAACATTAAACAACTACATGTTCGGCTATTACCATAGGTGCATTAGAAATTTATACTATCAATAAGCTCAACTCCTTAGCTCCTAATCGGTACACTAAGACCATCTTAACTTACTTCTCATCTTGTTAACAAAAACATAGTAAAGCAAGTCTTTATACACAATTATTATCAATTCATCCATCCACTAGGGACATAGCCTAATGTTCAATAACAAACTCCTCATTTGTCAAATACATATTCGGTAAGAACATGGTAACTTATACTACATCAAATTTAAGCATATAAATTACTCAAACACAATCAAATTCACATTCGGTCTTGGTACATAATAAGGTAGCCGATTCTTTTCCCTTAGCACCCAATGCTCACTTATGATTATTTGTATAGTTCAAACACTCATCTACCATTGGTCATCTAAATTTAGCATGAAACAACAACCATCACCCTTATTAATTACCATAGCCGAAAGCCCTAATCATCCCCACAATCAAAAATTCAACATGGGTTACTAAAATAACTTGGTATCTCATTCAAGATTAACCAAAATTTCAAGAATTAACATAACTTCTTACCTTAATGTTAACTTAAGGTGACCGAATGCCTTTCTCCCATCTTCCTCTTTACATTCGGCCAAGAAGAAAGAAAATGCAAGCTTTGTTTTCATCACCCTTCATTTCCTTATTTCAATTACTTTTTTTTTATGTTATAAAATATAAAGCTACTAACTAATAGTTAATACATATTATATGTATATAACCCATCATGGCTGGCCACTACTTATCATAAGTGGAAATTTGACATGCAAACCCATTGTTTTTATAACATGAACTAATAGATCCTTATAGATTAACCTATCACATTTCAAAAGTGTCACACATGAGTCCTATTATCTAAATTCACATTCAAATGAATAAATTAAAGATTGAAATTTTCACACATGCATGTTCATGCACAATAAACATAGAAAATAACGGTTCTTTATTTTTATAACTCGGTTTTGTGGTCCTGAAACCACTTTCCGACTAGGGTCAATTTAGGGCTGTCACAAAATGAAAGAGCCTGATTGTATTGAAATTAAGCACAATTCCACAGAGTTTGAATGCTTCCACAATTTAGATCTCTTGAAATCAATAAGAACAATTGAAATAAATCTAAAATCCTAAGAAAGAAAGCTAAACTAAATTTACAAGAGAGAATATAGGCTAAAGGAATGATTTCCATAACATGTGACAAATGAGCCTATTTATAGCCTTCAGGTGGTCGTCATCTTTAACCCTAGGTTAGCTTACATTCTAGAGCTTAAAGTTTGATTGTGCAAAGGAAAATGCCCCTGCTTCATGTGTTGTCTGTCACAGAGTTGATGTCGCGATACACTAGGACCTATGTCGTGACATAGCAATCAGTATACTCCTCTGTAGGTATCTTCAGGGGTATGTTGTGACACCCTCAGTCTATGTTATGACATCAAAGGTAGTCTTGAGTTTTCTCTGTTCTGCTCCCTATGTTGCAACATTGAGTCATCCATGTTGCGACATAGCAACCAATATTCATTTAGTGCACCTTCTAATGGTCTCTTGCGCATTCACAAAGTGCGTTAGCTCACCCTTAGATCTCATTCAACCCTTAAGGTCAATAAAAGTCTAAATTTTCACATTTTATTGAATGTAAATAAAAATATGAAAACTTAACTAAAATATAACAAAAATGCTTGTATTCAAGCTTCTTAAATGTTAAAACTAGTTTAATCTACTACACCAAATTATCGTAGATCAAACTCCCTCAGACTTAAGTCATTGCTTGTCCTCAAGCAACATAAACAAAAAAGAAAAATAAAATGATGACCCTTGAGCAAATATGATACAAGTATTAATTTCAGAGCATATAGCTAGGCATTTTATGCTTACTAACAATTTCACAATGATGAATAGTTGATTTACCACTTTTGATTTCAAACATCTAAGTTCAGCATGTTGCACATGACCACCTCTGGACGTACTAACGTCCAAAGTGTGAATACTGCAATGAAATATAGAAAGACAAGGTGGCATACGTAAGTATACGACTGAGTTGTAATATAGTTTTACAACGAAGTAGGTGAGAATTTCAAGGATCGTATCCAAAGAAGGAGAGTGCCAAATCAATTCTAAACTAAACACTAAATGATCTAATTAATAATTTTAAATCAATTATGTACGGATAATATGAAATAAATGATTTTTAGGGTTTTATAGTAATAGTAATAAAAACAAAATAACATAAAAAGATAAAATTCAAGAGATTAAAAAGGAAGAATAAATCAAATTTGATTATGGGTTATTAGTTCACTACAGTAATCTCCATCAACTGTCATTTTGGGTTACTCGTCAATCAACTAGTCACTACCCTAGTAGGATCTTCTAATTTTCCACTGACATAATGAGTCAGCAAGAACTACTTATCTTCCGACCTCACAGTTCAAATAGGTTTGGGGTTAAGGTGATCACAGTTGGGTAATACCAATTTTGGGTTAATTCCTACCTTGATGACTTCTCGGGGTTGTCAGGCCTAGGGTTTGTTTCATGTTCTACCTTTTCCAAATAGCTGATCCGTTGAGTAACCCTACAAAATAATTAAAGATCATACCTCCACTTGCTAATCCTCCATAGAGGGATTAGTTCCCCATGGCTTGCATAGACAATATATAATCGATGCAAAGAGAAAGCATGCTAATTAAATCGACAAGATAGAGTAAATGAAAAAGCCTGATTGTATTGAAATTAAGCACGAATCCACAGAGTTTGAATGCTTCCATAATTCAAATCTCTTGAAATCAACAAGAACAATTGAAATAAATCTAAAACCTTAAGAAAGAAAGAAAACTAAGCTAAATTTACAAGAGAGAATCTAGGATAAAGGAATGATGTCCATAATAGGTGAAAAATGAGCCTATTTATAACCTTTAGGTGGTTGTCGTCCTTAACCTAGGTTAGCTGACATTCCCGAGCTTAAAGTTTGATTGTGTTGACCAAAACGCCATTGTTTCATGTGTTGTTTCCGTCACAGAGTCGATGTCACAACACACCAGGACCTGTATCACGACATAGCAATTAGTATACTCCTCTGCTAGTATCTTCAGGGGTATGTCGCGACACCCTTAGTTTGTGTCGTGACATCTAAGAAAATTTTGAGTTTTCTTCATTCTGCTCTCTATGTTGCGTCATACAATATCCGTTTAGTGCACCTTCTAATGATCTCCTGCACACTCACAAAGTGCGTTAGCTCACCCTTAGGCCTCATTCGGCCTCTAAGGACAATAAAAGACTCAATTTGCACATTTTATTGAATGTAAATAAAACTATGAAAACTTAACTAAAATATAATGAAAATGCTTGTATTCAAGCTCCTTAAATGTGAAAACTAGTTTAATCGACTACACCGAATTACAGTAGATCAACACAATATACAAGTATTAAAGGTCTCACCTATAGGAATCCATCAATAAATCATATAAGTACTTTGGTTGTTCAATCAGAATAAAAATAGTCATTGATGCATATGTTTAGTATGATGTCTATTCATGTATAAGGGTATTTAGGTCACATAGGACTTTTTGGCTTGTAATGTTCTGAGGTTTAGAATAGGTATGGAATTCAAAAGCAGTAAGCATCAAAAGTGTTACAAACACGAAAATAGTTTGGCACATCATATTGATCCCTATTCTTCCCCCTTAGTGACTCTTACCCGTTCACCGCCTTATCTCTTCTTCACTCACCTTTCTTTTCTTTTCATGTATAAGAAATCATAGCATGACATGGTAACTACGGCTAGCCTACCAGTTTTGGTGCACTAATGAACAAGTTTCTCTATCTTTTGTGACTTTGTGACTTTTCTTTTTTAGCTCATCTCACTCATGAATGCTTTTTTTTCAAGAACTTTTTCTACTTGTATTACTTTTGCCTTTTAGATTTCTCTATTGGTTTCACTTTCGGGCTAACCTATATTTCTTATATCACACTAATCCTTCCTATTTCACTCTATTTTTACAAACTCTACCTTAATGTATATACTTAACCTTCAATACGTATGGCCAAACGTTTATAATCGTGTGATACAGGACCAAAGGAAAAGGGCAAGTACAAATTAACATTTTAATGCTTAAGGTTTGTAATGAGGTTCATCAAGAAGTGTCAAAAGTTATCCCTAAATACCTTAGCATGCACAAAATTAATCAACCAAACAAACTCAAATTCAATCATTTATCATTCATAATAGCATGCTCATTTCCTTGTATTTTCTATATCATTTAGTATAGTGGATTGCTTAATACCTATTTACAATGTAACATATAGAACTTTAATAGTCTAATGCTCAAAAATTTAAAATCACCTACCATCATGCCAAAATTATTCATAAACACAAGCAACCTATGTACATGCTCCTAACTAATCACTTGTATTTATACAAGCTCAAGCACACCAAAAGATGAGAAATTAAAAAAAAATCTATGTTACACCCCACAGTTGACACATTGTCCTCAATGTGTTGCCTATAAGAAGATAAGGAAAGAAGTTACCCGATTGGTCGTGGGCACTCCAACTACTAATGGTGGGTGTTTCCTCCTTTGATCGTGTTAAACAAACTATTTTTGGGCTTCTAAAAAAATTAAACAAACTACAAAACAAAGAATTATGTATGTATGTATCCCTAATACTAAAAATAGATTCACATCACCCTAAAAATTAATACAATCCCTAAAGTAATTATTTATTAATGAAAATTAAAAATTCTTAATAAAAAAAGAATCATTCAATTTTCCTAAATTCGTCTACTCCTAATTGTAACAGCCCGATTTTGGGCCTAGTCAGAATAATGGTTTTGAGACCACAAATTCGACATAGAAAAATTTGTTCTTATTACATTTCATGGTCTACAATTTTACAGAATGATTTCGTGAAAATTTCGTTCGAAAATTTTGACGTTTGAGCACTTAATTTAGTCAAAAGGACTAAATTGTAATAAGTGCAAAAGTTGAGTTCTACTTGTTAAGGGTGTCCAATTGCTACGTTATTTTAGGGAAAAGGGCATTATGGTTATTTGGTTAGTAAAAGAATAAAAAGGGAACATAAAGCCAAAATTTGCTCATCTTTCTTCAACCTTGGCTGAAACTTGGAATAACACCATAGCTAGGGTTTTGTCATCTTTTAAGCTTGATTGTAAGTACATCCTAGCCTCGTTTTTAATGCTCTTTATGTTTTTGAAGCTGTTTTCACCTGATCTTTCTATTTCTACCATTGTTTTGAAGTAGGGTTCATGTTTAAAATTTTACCCATGTATGACATGCATGTGTTTTGATGTTTTATGGTAGATATGAAAGTTTGATGTGTAATAAACGACTTTTACAAGTGATTTTTTACTGAAATACATAAAAATGACCTATTTGAAAAAAGTTATAAAATGTGTAGTAAAGATGTGATTTGATGGAAAATGTGGGCTAATATGAGTATGTATATGGTTCAGCTAGGCTTGGGTAACAAATAAATTGAATACATTTCAATTTACGAGCCTAAGGACTAATTTGTAAAAATGTAAAAAGTTAGGGGAAAAATGGTAATTTTTTATAGTGTGATTTTTGGACTGAATGGAGTAATGTGGTTAATAAATGAGTTAAATTTTCTATTATAGATCAAGAGAAACGAGGTTCGGACCTAGATCGTGGGGAAAACAATCTTTGACGATTAGGTCCATTTCAACTATTTTTGTACCGAGGTAAGTTTGTATGTAAAGAATGAATTATTATTTATGCTTTAATTGCTTTAATATTGTATGAATTATAATTGAATACTTGGATGTAATCGAAAAAATTTGACAAGAGAGAAATCCCGGTTGAACCTTAGGAATAGATAGGATACAAGTGTCAGGACATTAGGGTTATTTGAGATTATTGGTAAGACCATATCTGGGATATGAAATCGATATGAGACTTCGTGTAAGACCATAGCTGGGCTATTGGCATTGATGTGAGTTCCAATGTAAGACCATATCTGGGATATGGCATTGGTATGGTGTTGTGAGTGTGAGATTTCTCGAGTATCCTTTAGTATTCCAAATGGTTCAATAGGAATCGTAACGGGAATGTTAATGTTGTGAAAGGCCATGGTATGTTGCAAGATGGTACAGGTATGTACGTAAAACTTATGCTTAATGAGCTCGATAAGTGATGAATCCCTCGGTAAGGTTATGATTGTTCAAGTTATGATACTAAGGTTATAATAATATCCATGCCAAGTTGGATTATGAGATTTATAATGACATATATGTTAATTCACTTCATGTTAATTGCATGATAAATGTGTGTTAATGATATTTATTATTTGCATAGGAACTTACAAGCTTTAAAGCTTACTTCTTTTTCTTTTTCCTTGTTTTATAGTGTCACTAAGCCAACTCGGGGATTGAAGACTGTCTTTGATCCATTCACACTATCAACTTAACATTTTGGGTACCAATGATTTTAATGTTTTAAGTTTGGCATGTATAGGGACTTGGTCTTTTGTTATGTTTCATAATTGATTTGGCTAAATGTGTGGGCTTATATTGGTTGATAATTCATTTTGTAAAATGGCCATTGAAATTGGCTAATATTGGTTTAAGTACATGCATACGATGAGGCCTTTCATGGATGTAGAAATTTGTATGGTTTAAGTTGAATAGCATGTGGTGGTTGTATGTGATAGATGATAGTATGTGAATGATGTGTGTATGCCTTGTTTGTGGCTGATTGGGTTGAATGTATATGCTTGAATTGGTATTATATGTTTTTGTGTAGGTTGTGCATGGAAGGGTGACAAAAAGGCTTGGTAAATAGCCTTATTTTTGTCCACATGGGTAGACACACGGGCGTGTGTCTAGGTCGTGTGTGGCACATGGCTTGCCTCATGGGTGTGTGATCTGACCGTGTGTCCCCTGCACCTTAATACTTGCAAAATAGAATGTTCAGTGTCGAGCACATGGGCAGAGAAACGGGTATGTGTCTCAGCAGTGTGGATGACACGGCCTCAGGCACGGGCGTGTGCCATAGACGTGTGAAGTCTGCACCTATTTTGTAAAAAATCATAAATTTTAAATCGACCACACGACCTAGGACATGGGCATGTGACTTGGCTGTGTGTCTTCAATTTGTTCTTGGGTGACAAACAGAGAGTTACACGGTTAGGGACATGGGCGTGTGTGACTACACGGCCTGCCCACACGGGCGTGTGACCCCTGTTTGATGAAAATTTTTCTAAGTGTTGTGAATTTTTTCTAAAGTTCTCGGTTTAGTCTCGAACCACTGCCAAAGCATGTTTTTAGCCTCGTAGGCTCGTTATAGGGATGATTTGAATGTATGTGAAAAGTTTTAAATTTGAACGGAAATTTATGTCTCAATTTTGTATGTTTACTTACGTTGAAGTCTGGTAATGCCTCGTACCCTGTTTCGGCGTCGAATACGGGTGAGGGGTGTTACACTAATCCTACTTGATTACTCTTGATTAGTAGCCCTCATCTTCCTGAAATCTTAATTTTTCTCTTTTCCTCTTTCTGTTTCGATTGCAGAAGAACAAATTGCTTGAATAAATCATCACCGAGTAATTTCTATAGGGGATTCATGGTTTTATCTATCTGCTCAATAGGTACTCCTACCCTTTTACATAATTTCATAATTAGATGAAGGAAAAATATTCCCTTTCCTAAATTCCTCTTACAATCAATCATGTTCTTATATATCCATGTTCCAATACATATTTTTTTCTTTTGGAGGATCCCATATGTTATGATAGCTTTAATTGGACTAATATCGGACATCTGTGTTATAGGCCATATTCTCGAACATACGAATTTCATCCACATCTTGGCTTTTGGTGCCATTAGCTCTTAATTCAACGTTTCAAGTATTGTTTCTCCCGTTCGATATGCCTACATCTCTTTCCCTTCTGTTAGGAATCTCAATATTTCCTCTGTATCAATGTTTCTGAATTCCTTCCAATATGTTTTATAGAGATAATCGCGATAATAATATGGTGTGATACGTGATATTCATGACAGGTTTTAAAGATTTATGAAAGGATCGTTCTTGAGACTAACTTATTATCATGATTAAGGCAAGTGTACCTATCGAATAGTAGTATAGTTTAGCAAGACTGGATTGTTGAACCCAAAGGAACTATGAGTACTAGTATTTACTTCTTTTTTATTATCTAGCCTAAAAGTTAAGAGGTTTGGTTATCTAAACTAATTACTAACCAAGAATGCACAGGAAGAAAATTTGGGAGAATACTTTTGGGAAAATTCGATTGATTCAGACCATACCTAAGGAAAAATCCACCTAGACTTCACTTGTTATTTGACTTTGAATCAGACGACTTATTCATTTGACTTGATCCATAGAAATCCCTAAGTTATATTTTTATCTCTCTCGAGACTAATAACGTCTAATCCTAGGTTGAATAATTGAAATCTCTTTCTAATTAACACCTTAGAATTGCATTAACTTGATCTATGGTTTCCCTTATTAGGTTTCACCCTAATCCGGCAAAATCTTATCACCCTATCTCTAGGCGTGCAATCAACTCCACTTAATTATGAAAAATATACTCTTAGACAGGGTCTATTCCTCCTCTGAATAAGAGCTTAACTTGAATCAATATCCTAGAATATCAAAACAAGAATTAAGAACACATAATTAAGAACAAGTCAAATATTTATCATGCAATTCAGATAATAATAACAAGATCCGTCTTAGGTTTCATTCCCCTTAAGTATTTAGGGGGTTTAGTTCATACTTATGAAAGAAAACATCTCAAAAGCATAAAGATGACAAAAACATAACAAAACCCAAAACTCCTCAAGGAACTTGAAGGGAGATCTTCAGTCTTGATGATGAATCCGGCTTCTGAGATGGATCAATCGGCTTTCCTTGAGTAATCACTTGCTTCCTACTCTGTGTCCCATTTCTAAATGCCTCCTCAGGTGTTTAAATAGGCTTTCGAATGCCTAAGGGCCCCCAAAATTGGCCTTTTTTGAATAGGGTTATACTTGGGCTCGACAGGGACATGCCCGTGGGCGATTACTCCAGCTCGTGGCCAAGGTTGTTGAACAGGGATGGACGTGTAGTATACCCGTGTAAATCGTGCTCCAATCCTGCCAAGGGACACGGTTGTGTGACATGCCCGTGTGAGAAAGTCCAGGCTGTGTTGATCTCCCAAATGGGTCCATTTTCTCCATTTTCGGCCTATTTCTTGTTCTTTTTACTCTCCTATGCTCACCTAAGTATAAAACATGAAATTAAAGGATTAGGAGCATCGAATTCACCAATCCTAACGAGAAATCATCCATAAATGTGCTAAGCATGGGATAAAAGTATGTATAAGTTACGGTTTATCATGGTGTATCATAAATTTGATAAATGCTAGAAAAATAACTAGTCATCAATTGAATACAATTGAACTTCTTCTCAGAATGTGGAATTAACATTCAAGCTTAAAAACGACGCATTACAACTAGTATGTATTAAAGTACATTCATTTTTTTTAAGAACAAGTCAAATACATAGAAGAGCAAAACATAGCTAAGTAATTAGTTCAAATCAAATCTCGAAAAAAATAAGGATCAAATTAGGGGATTTCAACAATGATGGGTTATGGATTAGTATTAAGGGCGAATCAACTAATGGCTTGTTAGGCTCAAAGGGGTTCACTAAGGGTTAATTATGAAGGTAGGCTTTGTGGAGTGAGTGGGTTAAACCTAAGTGCCTTTATCATCTTGACATGTCAAATAAAATGGTGTGGTCTTGACATGCATAATCAAGCAAGTTCTAGAATAACAAATCAAAACTGATGCACTCATAATGAAAGTGAACATAAAAGGAATAAAATATGCTCTAAAGGCTCAAGATCTCACAAAAATTATGGCTTTTTGATGTTCAAACTTGTGAATTTCAACTCAAGATAATACCTAAACTTAGGGAAACAACCTAAAAGTTTTTAATTCTTCAAAAACCAACTTATTATGCTTGATTCCCTAATGTCCTAATGTTTAAACAATCAATGCATAAATACCTATGTTTTAATTCAAGACATATGAATAAAAATTATAAATTAATCAAAATTCATTCTAATAGTGATATGAGTGATTCACATGAGAATAAGACAAAATTCAGGAATTTCTAATGATGATATGAAAGACCCCCCCCACACTTAAGATGTACATTGCCCTCAATGTATAAAGAGAGATATATTGACAAAGATAGATATATATTCATAAGATAGGGAGAGAAGTGAAACTTCCTGAATGATGAATGAACTCCTTGAATTGTAATCATGGAGAATAAGCGGCCAAAGTAATGATGAGGGTGGAGGAGGATACTCCGGTGGTGGTAGAGGTTGGGTTCCACAAATGCTATGCTGGTAGAGTTTTTTAGTTCCCGTTTGATGATGAGCTTTAGAGCTCTTTATGACTGTGATAAAATCAGGAACTCTTTAGGAAATATAATGAAGCATGTTTACTCATAATAGCCGAAAATAAAAGTTGTACAAACTCAAGATAAAATAGTATTAATAGGAAATAAAAAGTAATTTCAAAATATAAAGATAAAGCTAAAATAGATAATAGGTGTTTATAGAGAAATTGGGGCACACGGTCGTGGGGCACTCCAGTGTGCCTTCGTTTCAGCCCGTGCGTTTCGTGGGTTTCAAAATTGGGCGCATTGGTGTACACGACCATGTTGCACGGTTGTGTCAATCTTCGATCGCTTCTCCCACGCCCGTGTATGCAGGCACACACCTGTGTTATTGTGACAGTGTCAACCACGGGGCTGGGCACGGGCGTGTCGCACGCCCGTTGCCCACAGCCATGTTGCACGGCCATGTTGGAAAAAATTCTTTTGCCCTGTTTTCACACGGCCTCAGGGCACGGCCGTGTTTCATCCCGTGGTATGTGCACGGCCTACAGCACGCCTGTGTGCCTGGCCGTGTGGTTTTGAAAATCCTGTGTTCAGTGACGCAGTTAGTGAATTTAATGTTAAAGACTAAAATTTGAAGAAGTTAGCACCCTTGTGCTCAGGATGCCTCCCGATAAGCACTTGTTTATAGTCTAAGCTCGACTCTACATTGTGGGTGTATTTAGGTAACTTCATGGAGTCGTAGCTACTCTTTATCGTCTTTGAAATTCTCACCGTTATACATTTTTGAGATGATGTCCATTTACCTTAAACGTGCTTTGTGATGGATGACTTACCTCTACTATACCATATGGAAATACAGTTTGAACTACGGACGGACCTGACCATCGTAATTTAAGCTTTCCAAGAAACAATTTGAGCCTCGAGTTATATAACAGGACAAGGTCTCCAACTCCAAATTGCCTTCGTTGCTTTAAAGGAGCGTGGTGGCGCGTTTCGTCGCTTCCTTATATAAGCGCGAATTTTCATATGGATTGGCTCGCCATTCATCTAACTTGTTCAACTGCATCATCCTGTTTTCACCTGCAAGTTTGGGGTCAAGGTTTAGAAATTTTATAGCCCAGAATGCCTTGTGTTCCAACTCAAATGGTAGGTGACAACTTTTCCCATAAACAAGTCTGTAAGGTGATGTTCCTATGGGAGTCTTAAAAGTAGTTCTATAAGCCCATAGAGCATCATCTACTTTCATCGCCCAATCTTTCTTGTTTAATTCTA
Source organism: Gossypium hirsutum (assembly GCF_007990345.1). Lineage (NCBI taxonomy): Eukaryota > Viridiplantae > Streptophyta > Magnoliopsida > Malvales > Malvaceae > Gossypium > Gossypium hirsutum. Next base: position 93,873,635 of record NC_053424.1, read on the forward strand.
CTGTCTTTTCTAGGATACATTTAAGCTCTCGGTTCCCTACTTCGACTTGGCTACTAGTTTGAGGGTGATAAGGGGTAGCTGTTCTGTGATGAACTCTGTACTTCTTGAGGGTCTTGTCAAATTGGGCGTTACAGAAATGAGTACCCCTATCACTAATAATTACTCTAGGTGTACCAAATCGAGAGAAAAGTTTCTTAAGGAATCGTACCACTACTCTATCATCATTAGTAGGTAAAGCTTGGGCTTCTACCCATTTGGACATATAATCAACGGCTACTAAGATGTATTTATTCCCGAATGAATAAGGGAATGGACCCATGAAGTCGATACCCCGAACCTTAAATATCTTACATGAGAGCATATATGTCTGAGGCATTTCATCACGTTTGGATATATTACCTGTCCTTTGACATTTTTCGCAAGAAGTAACATACCTGTTGGCGTCTTTGAATAGAGTGGGCCAATAAAAACTTGATTCGAGGACTTTATATGCGGTCTTATTTCCACCGTAATGTCCTCCAGCCAGTCCTGAGTGGCAATGTTCTAGGATTTTCAATGCTTTTTTCCTTGTTACGCATCTTCTAATGATTTGATCTGCACATTTATAGAAAAGAAAAGGGTCTTCCCAGAAGTAGTTTTTCACATCAGTGAAGAATCGCTTCTTTTGCTAATGTGTCAACCCTTTTGGGATAATGTTAGCGGCTAAAAAATTTTCAATATCTGCAAACCAAGGTACCTCAGAATCAGATATAGCAAAAAATTGTTCTTCAGGGAATGAAACATTTATTTCAATGTCATTTGGTTATTTGGTACTTGAGTTTTCAAGCCTGGAGAGATGGTTAGCCGCTAGATTTTGAACTCCTTTCTTATCCTTAATCTCCAAGTCAAATTCCAGCAATAATAAGATCTATCAAATGAGTCAAGGTTTTGCATCAGTTTTAGTCAAAAGGTGGCGAAGAGCGGGATGGTCAGTATAAACAACAACTTTAGACAATATTAAATATGGCCTAAATTTATCGAATGCAAAAACCACAGCTAGCAACTCTTTCTCTGTGGTGGTGTAGTTTTCTTGTGCGGCTGTCAAAGTCTTGCTAGCATAATAGATGGGTTGAAAATGTTTATCTCTTTCCTGTCCCAAAACTGCACCTACTGTAAAATCACTCGCATTGCACATTAGTTCAAAAGGTGAATTCCAATCAGGTGCAATTATAATTGGAGCTTTAGTCAGTTTATCCTTTAAAGTATTAAATGCTTCTAAACACTCCTGATTGAAATTAAAAGGCACATCTTTTTCTAGTAATTTAGTCAAAGGCTTAGCTATTTTAGAAAAATCTTTAATAAATCTTCTACAAAACCCAACATGTCCTAAAAAGCTCCTAATAGCCTTAACTGAAGTAGAGGGTAGTTTTTCAATGGTTTCAATTTTAGATTTATCAACCTCAATCCCTCTACTAGAAATTTTATATCCTAACACAATACCTTCTTGAACCATAAAGTGACATTTTTCCCAGTTAAGCACAAGGTTTATTTCCTTACATCTTATTAACACTCGTTTTAAATTTTTTAGGAAAAGATGGAAAGAGTTACCAAAAACCAAAAAATCATCCATAAATACCTCCATGACGTCTTCTACGAGTTCGTCAAAAATGGCCATCATACAACGCTGAAAAGTAGCACGAACATTACATAATCCAAAAGGCATTCTACGATAAGCAAACGTACCGTATGGACATGTAAATGTCGTCTTCTCTTGATCTTCAGAAGCTATTGGGATTTGGAAATAGCCAGAGAGTCCGTCTAAAAAGCAGTAGTACATGTGTCCTAACAATCTTTCCAACATTTGGTCAATGAATGGAAGGGGAAAGTGGTCTTTTCTCGTGGCATCATTTAGCTTCCTATAATAAATGCATACTCTCCAACCAGTGACTGTCCTTGTTGGGATTAATTCATTCTTCTCATTGGCTACAACAGTCATGCCTCCTTTCTTAGGAACAACCTGCACTGGACTCACCCAAGAACTGTCAGAAATAGGATAAATAATTCCAGCATCTAGGACTTTAATTACCTCAGCTTTAACAACTTCCTTCATGTTGGGGTTCAGTCGTCTTTGGGCTTACACGCATGGTTTATATTCATCTTCCATTAAAATTTTGTGGGTGTAAAAAGAAGGGTTGATCCCTTTAATGTCAGAAATTTTCCAAGCTATGGCCCTTTTATGCTCTCTCAAAACTTAGAGTAATTCCTCTTTCTCTTTGGGTTGCAAGTTGGATGCAATAATTACCGGTAATGTGAAATTATTTCCAAGGAATGCATATTCCAAATGATTCGGCAATTGTTTAAGTTCCAGTTTGGGAGGTTCGTCAATAGAGGGTTTTTGCTTAAGTTCATCTTTTACCTTAATTCCCTCATATTCTACTAGTTTTGAGGAGATTTCATTGGAGTTTAGTTCAATTCTTATTTCATAATCATCATCCATCCCCTCTCCTTGGGCGAGACACAGTTCCATCGTGTCCTTGTGTGCGATTTCCTGAAAGAATCTTGAGTGGCATGATCAATAAAGTCGATAAAATAACATGAGTCATCCTGTTCTCTAGAAAATCTCATGACATCATAAATTTTAAAAATAATCTCTTCGTCACCTACTCTAAGTGCCAATCTACCATCACCCATATCAATTACAACTCTAGCAGTGGCTAAAAATGGCTGACCTAAAATTAAAAGCACCTCAACATCTTCATCCATGTCAAGCACAACAAAATCAACAGGGAATATAAATTTATCTACCTTTACAAGTACGTCCTCTATAATTCCCCTAGGATATTTAACAGATCTATCAGCTAATTGAATACTCATCCTAGTGGGTTTAGGTTCCCCAAGACCAAGTCGTTTAAACATTTTATATGGCATCAAATTAATGCTGGTGCCTAAATCAGCTAGTGCTTTATCAACATTCAAACTACCAATTAAAAAGGGAATAGTAAACTCCCTGGGTCTTTCAGTTTGGTTGGCAGTTTGTTTTGGAGTATGGCTGAACAACTCTTCATTAAGCTCCACTGTAGATAAGTTTTCAAACTTTTTTTTGTTTGTTAGAAGCTCCTTTAAGAATTTTGCATATGTAGGCATTTGCGATATAGCTTCAACAAAAGGTAAGTTAATATGTAGTTGTTTAAAAAGTTCAAGAAATTTACCAATTTGTGCATCCATGCGATCTTTCTTCAACTTTGCTGGGTATGGGATTGGTGGTTTATATTCTTTTGGCATTAAGTTGTAATTGTTTTCGGGTTCAACCTCTTTTCTGTTAGCTTCTTATGGTGGCTTCTTTTCAGATTCAACTAACACTTTCCCACTCCTTAGTGTAACCACTTTCACGCACTCTTTTGGGTTGGGTTCAGTGTTACTAAGTAGACTTCCTGGTGGTCTTTCAGATATCAATTTAGCGAGCTGACCTATCTGAGTTTCAAGCCCTTGGATCGACGCTTGTTGATTTTTAAGTGCTGTCTCGGTATTCTGAAAACAAGTTTCTGACACTAAAATGAATTTTGTTAGCATCTCTTCAAGGTTCAGCTTTTTCTCTTGTTGGTAGGGTGGTTGTTAGAAGCCTGGAGGTGGTGGTCTCTAATTCCCATGGCCTCCCCATGAAAAATTTGGGTGGTTCTTCCAACCTGCATTGTAAGTATTGCTATAAGGATTATTTTGAGATCAAGGATTATTACCCATATAATTTAACTGCTCATTCTCCATGTTGTAGCCATAAGGTGGGTATTCTGAACTGCTTGATCCACTTCCACTTGCTTCGCACTGCATTCTGGGTGAATCTGTGAAGAACTAAAGAAACCATTAATTTTCTTATTCAAGAGTTTTACCTAATTAGAGAGCATGGTGACTGAATCGACGTTATAAATGCCGGCTGTTTTCATTGGCTTTGTCCTCATGACTTGCCACTGATAGTTATTCAGTGACATCTCCTCTATAAATTCATAGGCATCTTCAGGTGTCTTATTATTGATGGTTCTGCTAGCAGCTACGTCAACTATCTACCGAGTCGAAAGATTCAGGCCATTATGGAAGGTTTAAACCTGTAACCAGAGTAGTAACCCATGGTGAGGGCATCTTCTGAAGAGGTCATTGTATCTCTCCCATGCATCGTAGAGTGTTTCTAAATCCATTTGTACAAAAGATGAGATATCATTACGTAATTTAGCCATTTTAGCCGACAGAAAATATTTTAATAAAAAATTTTCAGTCATTTGTTCCCAAGTAGTGATTGACCCCCGTGGCAACGAATTCAACCAGTGCTTAGCTTTGTTTCTCAATGAAAAAGGGAATAACTGAAGGTGAATGGCATCATAAAAAACGCCATTTATTTTAAAAGTGTCGCAAAATTCTAAGAAATTTTCCAAGTGAGCGTTGGGATCTTCGTCCTGCAAACCATCAAACTGAACAAATTGTTGTATCATTTTAATTGTGTTAGGTTTCAGTTCAAAAGTATTTGCAGCTACAACAAGTCTAACTATGCTCGATTATGTTCCTGTTAAAGAAGGTTTAGCATAATCATACATAGTGCGCGGAGCAGAATTCTGATTAACAGCAATCGTAGGAGGTAGCGGATTTTCTTGGTTTTCAGTCATCTCCTCGGTTGTGGTTGAAGTATGATCCTCTTGCTCTTCCTCTGTGTATCGTAAGCTTCGCCTTATTTCTCTTTGGTTTCTATGAATTGTGCGATCGAGCTCACTATCAAACAGTAATGGTCCTAACGGGTTTCTTCTGGTCATAAACTAGAAAAACCTGTCAAAAGGAAATAAATGAAGAATTAGAAAAGAAAATAAAAGTTTAAATTGCAATAAAATTTAAATGGCTAAAGTAATAAAAGTCGAGTGTTCCTAATATCCTAGTTCCCCAGCAATGGCGCCAAAAACTCGATACGTGATATTCATGACAGTTTTTAAAGATTTATGAAAGGATCGTTCTTGAGACTAACTTATTATCACAATTAAGGCAAGTGTACCTATCGAACAGTAGTATAGTTCAGCAAGAATGGATTGTCGAACCCAAAGGGACTACGAGTACTAGTATTTACTTCCTTTTTATTATCTAGCCTAAAAATTAAGAGGTTTGGTTATCTAAACTAATTACTAACTAAGAATGCACAGACAGAAAATTTGGGAGAATACTTTTGGGAAAATTCGATTGATTAAGACAATACCTAAGGAAAAATCCACCTAGACTTCACTTATTATTTGACTCTGAATCAGACGATTTATTCATTTGACTTGATCCATAGAAATCCCTAAGTTATATCTTTATCTCTATCAAGACTAATAACGTTTAATCCTAGGTTGAATAATTGAAATCTCTTTCTAATTAACACCCTAGAAATGCATTAACTCGATCTATGGATTCCCTTATTAGGTTTCACCCTAATCCGGCAAAATTTTATCACCCTATCTCTAGGCGTGCAATCAACTCCGCTTAATTATGACAAATTTACTCTTAGACAGGGTCTATTCCTCTTCTGAATAAGATCTTAACTTGAATCAATATCCTGGAATATCAAAACAAGAATTAAGAACACATAATTAAGAATAAGTCAAATATTTATCATGCAATTCAGATAATAATAACAAGATCCGTCTTAGGTTTCATTCCCCTTAGGTATTTACGGGGTTTAGTTCATACTTATGAAAGAAAACATCTCAAAAGCATAAAGATGACAAAAACATAAGAAAGCCCAAAACTCCTCAAGGAACTTAAAGGGAGATCTTCAGTCTTGATGATGAATCTGACTTCTGAGATGGATCAATCAGCTTTCCTTGAGTAATCCCTTGCTTCCTACTCTGTGTCCCCCTTCTAAGTGCCTCATCAGGTGTTTAAATAGGCTTTAAAATGCCTAAGAGCCCCCAAAATTGGCCTTTTTCGAATAGGGTTATACTTGGGCTCAGCAGGGACACGCCCGTGTGTGATTACTCCAGCCTGTGGCTAAGGCTGTTGAATAGGCACGGACGTGTAGTATACCCGTGTAAGTCGTGCTTCAATCGTACCAAGGGACACGGCCGTGTGACACGCCCGTGTGAGAAAGTCTAGGCCGTGTTGATCTCCCACGTGGGTCCATTTTCTCCATTTTCTGCCTATTTCTCGCTCTTTTTACTCTCCTATGCTCATCTAAGTATAAAACATGAAATTAAAGGATTAGGAGCATCGAATTCACCAATCCTAAGGAGAAATCATCCATAAATGTGCTAAGCATGGGATAAAAATATGTATGAATTACGGTTTATCATGGTGCATCATAAATTTGATAAATTCTCATCTCGGTTACCAAAACATTAACCCCTCTGACCTTTACAAAGGAACGCATCTCATAGAACGATCTGGTTACTTCACTTTGTTTTAAGGCTAGATGAAATTCTTTCACCACAAGAACTATTAGGGGGTTCTTCGGCTGGCAAACAAAATTTCGTCCATTCCCTTTCAGTTGCATTTTCCCATATTCCTTTGCAATTCTTCATTAGAGGGTCAAATCCGTACTCTTGAATAAATTTATACGGTTGTAGTTGTTGTATGTGCTTATCCATGTCGCCTTCTTTAAACTTAATAGTTGGTCTTGAACGCTTGCACTAAAATTGGCCATTTGATAATCTATTCTTATTATGCTTGTAATTTAACCTTTGTTGATGATAAAATAGGGTAGCTTGAAAGTTATCTTTGTTAATGATAAAATAGGTCGGCCATATGTCTTATTTATAGTTTAGAACAAGAATCCTAATATAATTAAGCTACAAAAACATAAATAGTTAGGTTAGTTCGAAAAATAGAGTTATGTAGTGGTGTCACAACATCCCTGGGTGATGACGCGACGTCGAGGGCTGGTTCTGGAATCAAAATTTTATTCCTTGACGCAAAATTCTAGAATGGTATCACGACATGACGACCAGATTTCTCTTTGTTTCATAAAATTAATACTTAGGTCACCTTCTTTATAATCATTCTTCATGTTTGTTGGTTTCCCATTGATTCATTGGAAATCCCAAAAAGCACTACACTGCAAGGTTTCTTCCTTTAAAATAGTAGTAATAGTTCCTCCAAAACAATATTTAACTCGTTGGCCATTAAAAAGAAAATGTTGAGCTCCTTTTCTAATTAAGTCTATTGTCCCATGAAGAGTTACCTAATGTATTGTATATGGACCTGTCCATCTTGATTTAAGCTTTCCAGGGAATAATTTTAACCTTGAGTTGAATAGTACCATTTTCTGTCCCAGCAAAAATTCACGCTTTCTAATCTTTGCATCACATTGAAGTCTACTCATCTCCTTGTACATTTTAGTGTTTTCGTAAGTCATAAATCTGGATTGTAACACCCCTTACTCGTATCCAACGTTGGAATAGGGTTCAAGGCATTACTGGACTTACATCAAAACATTCATACAAAACCAGGCCATAAAATTCCATCCAAATTAAAACTTTTCATACACATGCATAACATCCCTTATACAGGCCTACGAGGCCCAAAACATACATCGGGGGTGGTTCGGGACTAAACTGAGAACTTTGAAAACTTTTGGAAAACTTAGAAAATTTCATCATGAAACAGGGTCACACACCCGTGTGGCTCGGGACACGCCCGTGTCGTTAGCCCATCTAACTCTCTATTTATGACGTCATTAAAAAAGTAAGGGCACACGACCAAGGCACACGCCCGTGCCTTCAGCCGTGTCCCTCACACAGCTGAGACACATGGTTGTGTCATAACCCGTGTAGACAATTTTTAGGCTATTTCCTAAGCCAATTGCCACCCTTAATAACAAACTCACATGCTTACTTTTATTGACCATTAACATGGCACATTTGAACATTCAATCATCCACAAACAATGCAAGATCATGGTAACCTCATATCATATTTTACATACTTAAAACATCATGCTTAGTCAAGCTCAAATTTACTAATTCTCATGCATCAAAGTTTATAAGATTACTCCCATATCACACATCTAAGCCTTAGTTATCAACACATCATCTCATCTCAATTAAACCATCAAGCATTCACCACCAACAATATAACTCATTACATACATACAATCACAAGTCTCATCTCCATGACAGAGGCACATGCATAATCATATAATCAAAAGAAGCCACCATTCATGGCTATACACAAATTGAACTATAACCATTATAGGCCAACACATTTGGCCACATTAGTAATGACATAATTACAAAAGATAAAGCCTCTATACATGCCATAGACTTAAGTATTTGAATACTTATACTCAAAATGGTAGCTTGATGTATGATTGAATCTCAGGCGATCTCCAACCTAAGCTAGCTAAATAAACTTATAAGAGATGAAAGTAAAGGGGAGTAAGCTATAAAGCTTAGTAAGTTCATATGAAAATAATAAGCAATTTATTAACTTGCTTCTCAAGGTAATACAACCATATTTGCATTTTTACTTATGTTCAGGTCAAGCTGTTTTCTCGAGTCACAGTCACTAATTTATTTATATCTGGAGCTACGAAACTCCAAATTAAGTTCTGCTAATTTTCCTTGAAATTGGACTCACATATATTCTAACTATAAAATTTTCAGAATTTTTAGTTTAGCCAATAAGTACAGCTTATTCTTTAAAATCACCCCTATTTCACTGCCCAACAGCTTCACCTTTCTTCACTAAAAATTAATTATCTCATAGTACGGGACTCGGATAATTTTACCGTCTACTTTTTATTGAAAATAGACTCATTAATAATTATAATAATATAAATTATATCCCATAAATATTTTTTTACAATTTTTAATGATTTTCTCAAATCAGAGCAGGGGATTTCAAAATCGTTCTAACTCTGTCTCACACAACTTCAAATATCTCATAATAGGAAATTCTTTTTCTCATACTGTTTCTTTTATAAGAAACTAGACTCAATAAGATTCAATTTCATATTTTATTCAATCTATAATTCACTTTATACTATTTTTTGTGTATTTTCAAAGTTGGACTGCTGCTGTTGTCCAAAACTATTTTAGTAAGAAAATGATAATAACTAAATTTACCACACCTTCCTTTCTTTCAATTAGAAACCCATACATTTATAAACATATATCGTTATTCACCAAATTAACACAACATCATTTCACAATGCTCATGGACTTACCATTCATGGATTTCATATTAAGTTGAGTTTCTGTACATACCTGTACCAATCCTTACCATTTTATATATATACATAATGCCGTTGCATCTTCAGTGTCTCGCACACTATGCACCATACTCGATACCTCGCACACTAAGTGTTATTATGGATGTTTCGTACACTAAGTGTCATCCTCGATACTTTTCACACTAAGTGCCATTTATATATATAGCCAAAGCTATCTCAAATTGCACACTAAGTGCCACTTTTAGCCGAAGCTATTTCGAACCGCACATTAAATGCCATTTTAGCCGATAAGTCATTAATCATAACAACAATCACGTATAGAAAATTTATACAATATCAAGCATTAAAAGAATAAATTTAACAATGCTTAATACATACGAACTTACCTTGATCGTCAAAACGTTGAAATGGATCGACTAGTCCGAAACTCTATTTTTCCCTCGATATAGACTCGTACGAGGCTTAACTTGATCTAATCAATCAAATTCAGCTATTTCAATTCATATTCTATTCATTTTAACTCAATTTCATATTTTGGTAAAATTACTATTTTACCCCTACACTTTTGACCTTTTTTTACAAATTAGTCCCTAAGCTTTTAAAATGCAAATTTAGCCAATTTCATCATAGCCCAAGCTATCTGAATTTCATACATGATCATATCAGCCCATATGTTTCATTTATTCACACTTTTACCACACATTTTATTATATTTCACAATTTAGTGTAAAATTGACATTTTTGCTAAAATTCACTTAACAAAACTCAATAATCTACCATCAGAGATTTATTTTCTATCATTAAACATCAAGATACTAAAATATTCAACAATGACATCATCTAAATACTTTAACAATTTTGAAATCGGAGGTACGGGCTAGCTAGAACACAAAGCAACGATCTCAAAAACGTAAAAATTATTAAAAACCAAGACGAAATGGACTTACATGCATGAACAACCATGGCCGAACCTTCAAAGCTTTGAGAACATTATTTTCTTTCTCACATTCGGCTATTGATGAAGCTCATAGCATGTCATTTGGCTTTTGTTTTATTTTATTTTATTATAATTACCAAATACCATATTTAACCTTAATGTACATTAATAATTTCCATTATACCAAGCCATGGAATTCCACTATCAACAATTATGGAATAATTACCACTTAAGGACTCCCACTATTTAATTCCATAGCCATTTAATATCTTTAACTTATAGAACACAACTTTTACGATTTGCGTGATTTAGTCCTTTTTGCTTAATTAACTATCAAAACGATAAAAATTTTCAACGAAACTTTAATACCATCTTATTGCCACTCTGTAAATATTTATAAAAATATTTATGACTCGGTTTATAGAAACAAGGTCTCGATACCTCATTTTCTAAACTCACTTGACCTTAGGGTCATACCACTTGAACTTAATAAATCGCTTATAAAACAAAAATCACAATATCAAAAACCTTTTTTAAACTCACAATTAACTAGTAAATATTAAATATAATATTTACAAACTTACTCGTCAAATTTGGTGGCCCCGAAACCACTGTTTCGATTAACCTTAAAAACGGGTTGTTACTTGGATTCTTCCAATTCTTGGAGTTGGAACAACCTTTCTTTTTTAGCTAATTCTAGATCCAGATGTAACTCTTTGATCGCCCAGTATGCTTTCCTCTCCAATTCGATTGGTAAGTGATAGTTCTTACCATAAACTAACTTATGTGGGGACATGCCTAATGGAGTCGTATATGCTGTTCTGTAAGCCCACAACGCATTGTCTAGCTTGACTTCCCAATATTTTCAACTTGGGTTAACTGTTTTCTCCTAATTTTGCTTTATTTCTCGATTAGATACTTCTACTTGCCCATTAGCCTGTGGGTGATATGTCATTTTCATCTTATGTATTATGTTGTACTTAGCCAATGTTGCTTTGAACTGCTTGCTACATATATGAGATCCTTCGTCACTGACCAGCACTCGTAGTGTACCAAACCTAGAGAATATGTATTTCCTTAGGAATCTCACTACTGATTTTTTATCATAAGTAGGTAGTGCAACAACTTCGACCCATTTTGAAGCATAATCTACACCTAGGGGGATATATTGATTCCCGAAAGAACTTGGAAAAGGTCTCATGAAATCAATTCACCAAACATCAAACACTTCAACCTTGATTATCCATGTTTGTAACATTTCGTCCCTTTTAGATATATTCTCAATTCTCCGACACCTATCATATCCTTGTACAAATTCATAAGTGTCTCTATTCATTCTTGGCCAATAAAACCACGATTGTAGTACTTTTTGAGCTGTCCTTTTTCCACCAAAATGGCCTCCACAGGGAGATGTGTGACAACCTTGTAAAATATCTTGTATCTTTTCCTCTACTACACATTGCCGGGCTAATTGATCTGTGCATTGTCAAAAACAATATGGTTCCTCCAAAATGTAATTTTTTTATTCATGGGCTATCTACTTTTTCTACTGCCAAGATGCATGTGCTGGGAAGACCTTGTTGTGATGTAATTTCGTAATATGCATACCATGGTGTTAGATGCTGACTTGGTCTTGATTAATTAATGTCTACTCTGAATAATTGTTTATTTTCAGATTTCTCCCTATTTCTTCAATATCCTCCTCTTGTAATTTTTTTTCAATTCTGGATAAATGATCAACAATTTGATTATTAGTCCCTTTCATGTCCGTTATATAACAACCCGTTTTCAGTGATATCAGAATATTGGTTTTGGTACCACAAATACGATGAGTAAATTATTATTTTAATTTTTACAGGATATTATTAAGGTCGTATTAAAATTTCATTAAGAAATTTTGATATTTGCATAGTTAATTTATTAAAAAGGACTAAATCGTAAAAGGTGTAAAAGATGAGTTCTATTAGCTAAAGGGGTTAAATGACTTTGGAAATGAAAGTTAATGGACTTGAATGGTAATTATACCATTAATGGACTTGAATGGTAACTATATCATATATGTTGATAGTGGATGTACATGGAAAGGTTTTAATGTAATTATGATAGTTTTTAAAGGTTAATTTAGTAATTTGGTAAACACAAGAATGGGTGATCAATCAATGGAAATAAAAGAAAATTTAATAACAAAAGATGAACCAAATATTGTCATCTTCATCTTTTTGTTGTTTTGAACTCTAAAATAGCCATTGGAGAAGATAAGCATTCGGTCAAGCTTAGGGTTGTTGCATGGTGAGTTTTCAAGCCCCGTTTTTAATGATTTTTATGTTTTTACTCTATTTTATCTTAATCTAGCTAGCCCGTAGGTTAATTTGTAAAACTGTTAAAGGTTGAGGGTTATGCCATGAATGTTCCTGAATGGTTTTTGATGTTAAATGATAGCTTATGAACCTTTTTTAAGAGATAAACAAATTGTGTAAAGTAATTTTTGATTAAATTTGCATTTAGAGATTGATTTGTAAAAATAGTAAAAATTCATGTTAAATTTATGAAATGATGATTATTTGGGTCAGTTTAAGTCCCTAAATAATTAGGTTAGCCTATAAGAGGGATTAAAATGCTTAGATTTCAATTTATAAGCTTAAGGACTAAACTGTGAAAAGTTAAAATATTAGGGGCAAAATGGTAATTTTTCATAAATATGAAATGTCGATTAAATTGAATACTATACTTATTAAATTGATTGAAATTGTCTATTTAGATCAAGATAAACCACGTACGGACCTAGATCGAGGCAAAGCAAAAGCTTCAGATTAGCTCAATTTAACTTTTACGCCCCTAGCCGTCTAGGTAAGTTTGTATGAACGGTTATTGTTGTAACACCCCTCACCCATGTACATCACTGAAATAGGGTTACGAAGTGTAACAGTTTAGTTTTGACCCTAGTCGGAATAGTGGTTTCGGGACCACAAATCTGAGTCCAAAAAATATTTTAATATTGTTTTTTGTGTCTATGATATGTGAATTTATTTCTGTGAAATTTCTGTGATTTAATTTGTCTGTTTCTGTGCTTAATTATAAAAAAAAAATTAAATCGCATAAAGTATAAAAGTTGAGTACTAAATGTTAAAGCACCTAATTGGCTTGGCTTTTAAAATAAAGGTCCTTGCATGTCAAATATACCATTTGTTTTAATGGTGGACAAATATGGACATTAGTAGGTGAGGTTTTACATGTAAATAATAAGGGGAAAGTTGGTATATGGCTAATAATGTGTAATAAAATAAAATAAACATAAAATGGCTGTGCATTTTCACCTTGTTCAACCGAAAATTAGAGAAAGAAGAAACCATTGAAGCCTTTTGATGTTCGGCTAGTGCATGCCTTAATAGATGACCTTACTTTACTCAGTTTTTGATAATTTCTACGTTTTTGTGATCGTTTCTTAGTGTTCTTCAAAGCCCATGTCTGAATTTCTGTTTCTGTTAAAGATTTCATGAAATGCCATTGTTGATGTCATGAGTTTTGTGATGTTTTTGAATAAATTATGAAGGCTTGGTAGATGGTTCATAAGTTTTGTCTTTGAGTTTTTGATGAAATTGAGCTATTTGGGCTAAATTGTGAAAATAATGTTTTGGGGACTAAATTGTAAATTGAACATGTTGTATGGGCTTATATAGAAGCCATGAAAATTTGGCTAGCCCTTGTTGCAAAGAAAATTTTGCATATTTGTGATTTTATGAAAAATGGACTAAATTGTCAAAGTGTGAAAATGTAAGGGCTAAAATGCAAAGTGCCCTAAATATGTGTATATGGATTAAATTGAATGAAATGAATTATTGAATGGTTGAATTTGTATTGTATTAGATCAAGAACAAAGAAAATCAGACTTAGATCGAGGAAAGTCTAAAATAGTCGAATAGTCGACTCGTTCAGTACAAAATCTATCTAAGGTAAGTCAAATTACAATTACGTGTTAATTGAAATAAATTCTGCACATATAAACTATAATCTGTATTGGATGACCTTGAGTGCCTGATAAATATCTTTGGAGTAAAGTATGATAATATGTTAATAACTGAAAAGCTCTGTATGTTTCTAAGAGAAGTTGACATCTGTCTGAGACATCGTGTAAGACCGTGTCTGGGACACAGGCCTTGATTGAGAATTACGTATAAGACCATGTCTGGGACATCGGTATCATATCTAATTTCATTTAAGACCCTGTCTGGGACAGAGGCATCGATATTGAATTACATGTAAGACCACGTCTGGGATGTCAGCATTGTACTTGTTTATGAGCACCTATATCGTTTCTGACTCGTCTGATGATAGCGTACGAAATCTGAAATTGAGTATATGAAATGTATAACCTATGCAGGTACGTTTGTATCGTACTAAATTTCTGAATATGAAAAACCCTGTCTGTGAAATATGTATGGAAATGAAGCATGACATATATGCAAACAAAAGTGCATTGTTAAGTTTATGAATTATTGTATGAAATGGTTATGAATCTTTATGGTTGAATTGTACTTATATGCTTTAGTAGTTAGACCAATTGTAATTGGCTTACTAAGCTCCTTGTAGCTTACTCTGTGTGATTTCTATCTGTTTTACAGTTATCGTAACTACTAAAGGCTCAGGGATAGTCGAGGATCTTCACCACACTATTGAACTCATTTTGGTACTTTTGAAATTGTAAATTGTAAAGTATGGCATGTATAGGCTAGAATGTCTAAGTATGCAAGTTTTGAATTGTATATAAGTTAGGCAATGAGAGTTGGTTAACAAGTGATAAGTTTGTGCATAGTTTTGGTGTATATTTGTAATATGCTATGTTCTAATGTAATTTGGCTGTTTTGAACATAGAATTGGTTGAAAATTTTGGTATGATTGATGTATATTATTGCTTGTAGGATTGAACCCAGAAAGGGGTGGCAAAATTGGCTTAAACTAAGCCTGCTTTCTACTACACAGTCAAAAGCCACGGGCGTGCTTTGTGGCCGTGTTTGTTTGGCAGTAACCTCTTAAAAATCACACGGCTTTGGCACACAAGCGTGTCATATGGCCGTGGGCATAAGTTTAGTAGCACGGCCATAGCACACAGGCATGTCTATTGGCCGTGGGTGAAAGTTAGTATGCTTGCTCTATTTTTGCACGGCTAGTTCACATAGGCGTGTCTAGTGCCCGTGTGTACCACACGGCCTAGTCACACGGGCGTGTGACTTTAATAGTTTGAAAGAATTGGTTAAGTTTTGAAAATTCTGAATAAGTTTGGTTAAGTTCTGACCTTTCTTTAAATGTATATTTTAGGTCTCGTAGACCATAATTAGAGATGATTGTTTATGAAATGATGTTAAATAGTAACTGTGATTTTGAATTGGTCCGAAATGTTCTGTCTGTCTGGTAATGCTTCGTAACCCTAATTCGATGTCGGTTACAGGTTAGGGGTGTTACATTTTATTGGTATCAGAGCTATGGTTTAGTCAGTTCTAGGACTATTATAGCATATGTGAATCTAGTTATACATGTCATATATTTGAATCTGTGATAGTGTGATGACTCCTGACATTGAAATGTGCTTTTATATAGCAAATGGATCCCGATAGAGCTGTAGCTGACGATGTTGAAAGTAATGCACCTGCTCCCACGTAAGGGATGGTGCAAGCTGATTCTAGACCGGTTATGAGTAGCCGTGATAGCGAGGCTAAGCAAGTCTTCTATCAGATGTTGAACGATTGGTTCACTTAGTATATTAGAACCAATCCGACTGTACAAAAACCTCCACCCTTGGTTATTCCTTCTCAAATTCCTAACATGCCACAAGTAAATCCGGTACAGTTGAGTAGACTAGCAATTGATAAGATTAGAAAGTATGGGGCTGAAAAGTTCCGAGCTACCATGAATGATGATGCTGAAAGAGCCGAATTCTGGTTGGAAAATACAATAAGAGTGTTTGATGAAATGTCTCTGAGTCCTGAGGAATGTGTCAAATGTGCTGTTTCACTTCTAAGAGATGCGGCGTACCATTGGTGGAAAACTTTAATATCTGTGGTTCCGAGTGAACGAGTTACGTGGGATTTCTTTCAATCTGAATTCCAGAAGAAATATATCAGCCAGAGATTCGTTGATCAGAACGTAAAGGGTTTCTCGAGCTTAAGCAGGACCGTATGTCTATTACTGAATACGAATGTGAATTTGTGAGATTGAGCCAGTATACTCGGGAATGTGTATCAAATGAAGCAATAATGTGCAAAAGGTTTGAAGATGGACTAAACAAAGATATCCGTCTGTTAGTTGGAATTCTGGAAATTAAAGAAATGGTGGTACTCGTTGAGCGAGCTTGTAAAGCTGAAGAATTAAGTAAAGAGAAAAGAAAAGCTGATTCTGAAGCTAGAGATGCTAGAAAGAGGTCTTTGAGTAGATCATTTCAGTATGTGCCAAAGAAATTCCGAGATGATCAAAGCCGTCTAAATGCTAATGTGGGACATTCAAACTGAGATTGAGCTAGATCGCATACAAACTTTAAAGTCCCTACTACATCTGTTACAAGTATTGGGAATGTCCGATCTGAGAGACTTGAATGTAGACACTGTGGAAAAAGACATCCAGGAAATTGTAGATTGAATGATCGAGCCTGTTTTCAATGTGGATCTCTGGATCATTTCGTAAGAGATTGTTCTGAACCTGCTGAACAAGAGAATGTACAGAATTTGAGATCGAGTAACACCTCAGCTAGAGGTAGACCTACCAGAAATGCAAGAAATGCAAGTAGTGGTCAAAGAGCTATTGAGGATACTGCTATTGGATCTGAGGCCAGAGCACTTGCCAGAGCCTATGCTATCCGAGCTCGTAAGGAAGCCTCTTCTCCAGATGTGATTACTGGTATTTTTACTCTCTATGATACTTTTGTGATTGCATTGATAGACCCTGGATCAACGCATTCTTATATTTGTATGAATTTAATGCACAGTAAGACTTTGTCTGTAGAGTCTACTGAATTCGTAATTAGAGTATCTACCCGCTTAGGCAAAAGTGTCTTGGTTGATAAAGTTTGCAAGAATTGTTCGTTAATGATTCGAGATATCTATTTTCCTACGGATCTGATGCTTTTACCTTTCAATGAATTTGACATAATTCTGGGAATGGATTGGTTAACTCTGCATGATGCTATTGTGAATTGCAAATGAAAAGTCATTGATTTAAGGTTTAAGAATGATGAAATAATCTAAATTGAGTCTAGTGATCTGAATGGACTATTAGCTGTGGTATCTGTAATGAAAATACAGAAATATGTGAAGAAAGGTTATGAAGCTTACTTAGCTTATGTGTTAGATTTGAAAGTGAATGACAAGAAAGTTGAATTAGTGTCTGTTGTTTGTGACTTCTCTGATGTGTTTCCTGAAGAACTACCTAGTTTGCCTCTGATTCGAGAAGTCGAGTTTGGCATTGAATTAGTACCTGGTACTACACCGATTTCAATAGCTCCGTATGGAATGGCTCTGATTGAGTTAAAGGAATTAAAATCTCAGTTTCAAGAATTGACCGATCGAGGATTTTCTAGACCGAGTTTCTCACCTTGGGTTGCTCCTATTCTGTTTGTGAAAAAGAAAGATGGCACAATGAGAATGTGTATTGATTACAGACAGCTTAATAAAGTGACTGTAAAGAACAAATACCCTCTGCCTAGAATTGATGATTTATTCGATCAGTTTAAAGGTGCTGTTGTATTTTCAAAGGTAAATCTGAGATCAGGTTACTATCAATTGCGGGTAAAAGACTCTGACATTTCGAAAACTGCTTTCAGAACGAGGTACGAGCATTATGAATTTTTAGTTATGCATTTTGGTTTAACGAATGCACCTACTGTATTTATGGACTTAATGAATAGAATTTTCAGACCTATCTAGATCAATTTGTTGTTGTATTCATAGATGATATATTGATTTATTCACGTGATGAATCTGAGCATGGTGAACATCTAAAAATAGTGATACAGACTCTGTGAGATAAACAGTTGTATGCAAAGTTTAGTAAATGTGAATTCTAGTTGTGAGAAGTTGGTTTTCTGGGTCATATTGTATCTGATTCCGGTATCCGAGTTGATCCGAGCAAGATTTCAGCTATTCTGGATTGGAAGCCTCCGAGGAATGTATCTGAAGTCCGCAATTTTCTGGGACTTGCCGGTTACTACAGACAATTTGTAAAAGATTTCTCTGTGATAGCAACTCCGTTGACAAAATTGCTTCAGAAAGATATGAAATTTAAATGGTCTGAGAAATGTCAGAAAAGTTTTGATCGATTAAAATCTCTGTTAACTGAAGCTCTGGTATTGGTACAACCTAAGTCAGGTAAAGAATTCGTTGTTTACGTTGTTTACAGTGATGCTTCGTTGAATGGACTCGGTTGTGTTTTAATGCAAGAAGGAAAAGTTGTTGCTTATGCTTCGCAACAATTAAAGTCGCATGAGAAGAACTATCCGACACATGACCTTGAGTTAGCTGCCATTGTGTTTGCTTTGAAGATCTGGCATCACTATCTGTTTGGTGAGAAGTGTCACGTGTTTTCTGATAATAAAAGTCTGAAGTATTTAATGAAGCAAAAAGATTTGAATTTACGACATAGAAGATGGTTAGAACTGTTAAAAGACTACGAACTTGTAATTGATTATCACCCAGGAAAAGCAAATGTGGTTGCTGATGCTTTGAGTAAAAAATTGTTATTTGTAATGAATGCTCGTTTAGTTATGTCTGATGATTGTTCAGTTTTAGCTGAATTAAAAGCGAGACCTTTGTTTCTTCAACAGATTATCGAAGCTCAGAAGATTGATAATGAGATTATGGCTAAATGAACTCAGTGTAATTCTGATTCTGATTCTGAATTCCAAATAGATGTTAATGACTGTCTGAGGTTCAAAAATAGACTTTGTGTTCCAAGAAATCCAGATTTGATTCAAACGATTTTGAGTGAAGCTCACAGTAGTAGATTTTTTGTACATCTAGGAAGTACGAAAATGTATAACGATTTGAAACAACTATATTGATGGCCAAAAATGAAAAGAGATATTTCTGACTTTGTTTCGATATGTTTAATCTGTCAGCAAGTTAAAGTTAAGCATCAGGTGCCATCTGGGTTATTACAACCGATTATGATTCCAGAGTGGAAATGGGATCGAGTGACCATGATTTTGTTTCGGGTTTGCCTCTGTCTCCAAAAACGAAAGACGCAGTTTGGGTTGTAGTTGATCGTTTGACGAAATTAGCTCATTTTATTCTGATTCTGTTTGATTATTTGCTTGATAAGCTAGCTGAGTTGTATACTTCTGATATTGTGAGATTGCATGGTGTGCCATTGTCAATAGAATTTGATAGAGACCCGAGATTTACATCACGATTCTGGAAGAAATTGCAAGATGCTCTGGGATCTAAATTGCATTTTAGCATTGCTTTTCATACACAAACGGATGGTCAATCTGAACGGATTATTCAGATACTTAAGGATATGTTGAGATGTTGCATTCTCGAGCTTGAAGGTACGTGGCAACAGTATCTACCCCTAATTGAATTTGCTTATAATAACAGTTTTCAGTCGAGCATCAAAATGGCACCGGACGAAGCTTTATACGGTAGAAAGTGTAGAACTCCGTTATACTGGTCTGAGCTCTGTGAGAATAAGATTTACGTTATTGATTTGATAAAAGAAACAGAACAGAAAGTGAAAGTGATCCGAGATAGTTTGAAAACTTTATACGGTAGAAAGTGTAGAACTCTGTTATACTGGCCGGTTGCTTATAGATTGAGGCTACCATCTAAGTTAGAAAAGATATATAATGTATTTCATGTATCAATGCTTCGATGGTATAGATCTGATCCTTCGCATGTAATTTCTCCGTCTGATATTGAAATGCATTCTGATATGACTTATGAAGAAAAGCCGATTCGTATTCTGTCTCGTGAAATCAAAGAATTACGTAATAAGAGAATTTCGTTAGTCAAAGTGCTGTGGCATAGACACGGAGTAGAAGAGGCTGCATGGGAGCCTGAAGATTCAATGAGACAACAATATCCGAATCTGTTTAACCGTAAGATTTTAGGGGACGAAAATCCCTAAGGGGGGAGAATTGTAACAGTCTAGTTTTGACCCTAGTCAGAATAGTGGTTTCAGGACCATAAATCCGAGTCTAAAAAATATTTTAATATTATTTTTTGTGTCTGTGACATGTGAATTTATTTTTGTGAAATTTCTGTGATTTAATTTGTCTGTTTCTGTGCTTAATTATGAAAAAGGATTAAATCGCATAAAGTATAAAAGTTGAGTGCTAAATGTTAAAGCACCTAATTGGCTTGGCTTTTAAAATAAAGGTCCTTGCATGTCAAATATACCATTTGTTTTAATGGTGGACAAATATGGACATTAGTAGGTGAATTTTTACATGTAAATAATAAGGGTAAAGTTGGTATATGGCTCATAATGTGTAATAAAATAAAATAAACATAAAATGGCCATGCATTTTCACCTTGTTCAGTCGAAAATTAGAGAAAGAAGAAGCCATTGAAGCATTTTGATGTTCGGCTAGTGCATGTCTTAATAGGTGAGCTTATTTTGCTCGATTTTTTATAATTTCTACGTTTCTGTTATCGTTGTTTAGTGTTCTTCAAAGCCCATGTCTGAATTTCTGTTTCTGTTAAAGATTTCATGAAATGCCATTGTTGATATCATGAGTTTTGTGATGTTTTTGAATAAATTATGAAGGCTTGGTAGATGGTTCATAAGTTTTGTCTTTGAGTCTTTGATGAAATTGAGCTATTTGGGCTAAATTGTGAAAATAATGTTTTGGGGACTAAATTGTGAATTGAACATGTTGTATGGGCTTATATAGAAGCCATGAAAATTCAGCTAGCCCTTGTTGCAAAGAAAATTTTACATATTTGTGATTTTATGAAAAATGGACTAAATTGTCAAAGTGTGAAAATGTAAGGGCTAAAATGCAAAGTGCCCTAAATATGTGTATATGGATTAAATTGAATGAAATGAATTATTGAATGGTTGAATTTGTATTGTATTAGATCAAGAACAAAGAAGGACTTAGATCGAGGAAAGTCTAAAATAGTCGAATAGTCGACTCATTCAGTACGAAATCCGTTTGAGGTAAGTCAAATTACAATTAGAAATAAATTCTACATATATAAACTGTAATCTGTATTGGTTGGCCTTGAGCGCCTAATAAATATCTTTGGAGTAAAGTCTGATAATATGTTAATAACTGAAAAGCTCTGTATGTTTCTAAGAGAAGTTGACATCTGTCTGAGACATCGTGTAAGACCGTGTCTTGGACACAAGCCTCAATTGAGAATTACGTAGAAGACCATGTCTGGGACATCGGCATCATATCTGATTTCGTGTAAGATCCTGTCTGGGACAAAGGCATCGATATTGAATTACATGTAAGACCATGTCTAGGATGTCAGCATTGTACTTGTTTATGAGCATCTGTATCGTTTCTGACTTGTCTGATGATAGCGTACGAAATATGAAATTGAGTATATGAAATGTATAACCTATGCAGGTACGTTTGTATTGTACTAAAGTTCTTAATATGAAAAACTCTGTTTCTGTGAAATATGTATGGAAATGAAGCATCACATATATGCAAACAAAGGAGCATGGTTAAGTTTATGAATTATTCTATGAAATGGTTATAAATCTTTATGGTTGAATTGTACTTATATGCTTTAGTAGTTAGACCAATTGTAATTGGCTTACTAAGCTCCTTGTAGCTTACTTTGTGTGATTTTTGTCTGTTTTACAGTAATCGTAGCTACTAAAGGCTCGGGGATAGTCGAGGATCGTCACCACACTATCGAACTCATTTTGGTACTTTTGAAAGTGTAAATTTTAAAGTATGGCATGTATAGGCTAGAATGTCTAAGTATGTAAATTTTGAATTGTATATAAGTTAGGCAATGAGAGTTGGCTAATAGGTGATAAGTTTGTGCATAGTTTTGGTGTATATTTGTAATGTGCTATGTTCTAATGTGATTTGGCCATTTTGAACATAGAATTGGTTGAAAATTTTGGTATGATTGATGTATATTATTGCTTGTAGGATTGAACCCAGAAAGGGGTGGCAAAATTGGCTTAAACCAAGCCTGCTTTGTGGCCGTGTTTGTTTCGCGGTAACCTCTTAAAAATCACATGACTTTGACACACAGGCGTGTCATATGGCCGTGGGCATAAGTTAGTAGCTAGCCAAGTATCACACGGCCATAGCACACGGGCGTGTCTATTGGCCGTGGGTGAAAGCCAGTATGCTTGCTTTGTTTTGGCACGGCTAGTTCACAAGGGCGTGTCTAGTGCCCGTGTGTACCACACGGACTAGTAACACGGGCATGTGACTTTAACAGTTTGAAAGAATTGGTTATGTTCTGAAAATTTTGAATAAGTTCAGTTTAGTTCTGACCTTTCTTTAAATGTATATTTTAGGTCTCGTAGACCATAATTAGAGATGATTGTTTATGAAATGATGTTAAATAGTATCTGTGATTTTGAATTGGTCCGAAATGTTCTGTTTGTCTGGTAATGCCTCGTAACCCTAATCTGATGTCGGTTACAGGTTAGGGGTGTTACACGGAGTGTTACCATAACTTTCAGAACATTTTCAGATAACTTGCAACAATTACAATTTACTTTCCGAAATTATTCGTAACGTCCCTTAAATGGACCCTCGAGGCCCAATATGAGCTTTAGAATAGAATTGGGACTCAATTGGGATCTCTAAAAATTTTTCGTGAAATTTCAAAATTTTTCCAAGGTGCAGGGCTCTCACGCCCGTGTGGTCCAAGGGACACGCCCGTGTGACCCTAGGACACACCCGTGCTACAGGCTGTATTCAACCTCATGTAACTCTATGAGTTGTGCCACACGGCCAACCACACACCCGTGTGAGTAGGCCGTGTAATTAATTTTACTTTTTAAATTTAGGAGCAGGTTTCACACAGCCCAGACATACACCCTTATTCTAGGTCGTGTAGCACACACGACTGATACACACGATCGTGTCTCTGCCCCTGTGCTCAATTTTGAGCATACTATTTCTCGAATTAAAGGTGCAGGGGACTCATGGCCTAACCACATACCCATGTACCAGGCCATGTGTCACACATAGTCTAGACACATGTCTGTGTGTCTGCCCGTGTGGACAAAATAAAGCCATTTCTAGCTTCATTTCTCACTCAAAATTTTTACCAAGTTCCTGCACCAAACTTACATCCAAATACCAACTAGTCCAAGCATTGGATTCAAGCAATTTATAACATCTAATATGATATATTGTTACATGCATTTATGCTTTTAATCTTACATTTTATAAGCATACTCATTTAATCATTCTCAATCAATCAATAATAAACACTTATGTTATCTCCATAAAATAAACTTAATACATATATACATATACCAACACATAAATCATCATTAGCCATTCCAATGGCTAGATTACAATAATCATTTACATTTACATGCCAATATGGCCAATTTAACCTATACATGCCATTATAACCATAATTGATTTACCATATGCACCGAAATAGGCCAATAGATAGTGTGAGTGATCTCTGCCAAGCTTCCAATCCAACGAGCTTCCAATTTACTATAAAACAGAGAAATAAAACTAAGTAAGCATTACATGCTTAGTAAGTTCATATAACATGGTACTTAACTTACCATTCATTCTATTTTGAGGCAACTATCCAAGGCATATTCAATCAATTTGACCTCAAGCCCTACACATATCTTCATTGCACTTGCTAGTCATATATTCCATAATAACATCAAAACATATTTGGGCTCAACAGCAATCAAGTTTCCAAGCACATATGCTTTCCACAACATGTATTCATTTAACATGTGTAAATCATATTACAAGTATAATATCATATAATTCATCTCGAGTTTAGATTATTTCATATTAGAACTTTCCTCATATTACTCAAAATATCAATGTCACACGAGTAATAGTACACTCAAAGTGTACAAGTCTATAATCAAGGATGAACATACTCATCAAATGAATTCCATGTACAAATATCATCATCTCATGTTTTCATATATCAATTGTCATGTATCCACATTTTCATGTATTTCAGACAAATACGTGTAATAACTTATTTCTTATTCATATCTTCACATGTCAAGATTTTTACCTGTTGAATTTTTTTCAGAATATCGATGGATACACAGGTAGTACACTCGAGGTTTTCAAATCAGGATCTGTCAATTCATGTCCAATGGTACCGATAAGGTACTATCTCAGAGAGTACACTCTCTAGCCACACATGTATACAACATGATTACCAGTCTAGGCTAAATCTTGTCTCATATATATATTTACTCAATAGAGCTTAGTTAGGATTACCAGTCTAGGCTAATTCCTTTTTATGACATATGTTATAAAGAGCTTGATCTGGATTATCCGTCCGGGCTAAATCCAATCCATAACATATGCTCGAGAGGACTTATTTCATAATTACCCGTTCGCAACAAATGCAGGATCTCATTCATTTCGAGAAATCACATAGCCATCGATTTTTCATTTATTCAAACTAGATTTAACATTTTTCAAGCATTATCAGGCATGTGATTATTTCCTACATCTATAACATTCAAATAATTCAAATAAACACATTCCACATTCGTTTCAAGCATATAAGTAACATTTTTATCATTTACCATTTATCGTGCATTATTATTGATCAGGCTTTGTCAGATATATTTTCAATGTCATATATATACAATATTTATACAATTCACAAACACAACATTTAATTCAAGCATATCAACATACACAATTTTGTCACACGAACTTACCTCGACAAATGTTCGTGTACATAAAATCTACTAATCCGATATTATCCTATTTCCCTTATTCTAGCTTTGAATTTGGTCTATCCGGGTCTATACGAGTAAATTTAACATCAATTTATCACATTTCATATTCAAGTGGACTCAATTTACATCCTAGGCAAAATTACCATTTTTGCCTTAACTTTTCTATAAATTTCAATTTCGTCCCTAGGCTCGGAAAATGAAATTTATGCAATTTACTCCCTATTCCAAGCCTAACCAAAATTTCAATATACAACTTACAGCACATATATTCTATAAATTTCAAAAATTTTCTTCAATTTTCACAACATTACATTTTAGTCCCTAAATCATGTTTCCAACAAAAATCACTTTGTAAAAGTTGTTTATCTATCAACAGCCTTTTATTTTCTAACATAAATTTCACATTTTCAACATATTCATCCATGACCTAATTTATATACTTTGATAAATTTTCAAATTGATCCCCCAAATAGATAGATTAAGCTATCCAGGTTTCAAAAATATCAAAATCATTAAAAACGGGACAAGAAAACTTACCCAATTTGGCCAAGAAAGCTTTCTTTCTCTTTCCTAGGGTTTCCATGGAATATGTGGGGAAGAAGATGATATAAAATGATTTTTATTTCTATTTAATAATTTATCATCTTTCAATTATTTTGATTTCCAATTTAGTCCTTAGCCTTTTAATTCAAAAATACAACATCGAAACATATCTTCAAAAATCTAAATCATGTGTTCAGTTTGATCATCTATCTGATAAAAGAAATACGGTGCTAAAATGTAATCGTATACCCAGAGCTTCTTGTAACTTGTTTCAGAATTGGAATATGAATTATAGATCTCTATCAGAACTAACAGAAACTAGCACATCATATAATCTCACAGTCTCAAAAACAGATAATTCAAGTGATCAATTAAGTGAGAAATCCATTCATACCAGGCTAAAATGTGCAGGCTTCGTCAAGCAACCGATAATTACTCAAATAGTATCTTTCCTTTTCATAGATAGGGAGAATCCTGATGTAAAATTCATAGTAACTTTGTCCTATTTCCATTTCGGTATCATCGCTAGCTATAACCATACTGAAAGTATCATATTTATCTTGCTGGTACATCCAACATTTAAATACAAATTCAGAAATACCACATTTCATTCCAAGCTACTAATACATCTTTTTCAAATCATTATGCATTTTATCATTCTCTAGATAAACAGACATAGTACCACTGTGATCATTCATGTAAAATTTTCTGTACAAGCTCCAAATTCTTCAGTACACAGATATTACCTAACTTATTATCACTTTTCTGAGTTTCACTGATTTATTGTAGAATCATCGGATTAGCTCTATACTCAGCTAAAATTAAGTCATTATCAAACAATTACAATAGGTATCCATAGCTTGCAAAGCAAACAGAAATTTTCTATTCAGAATATCTGCAGTGACATTAGCTCTTTCCGAATGATATTCAATTATCAAATCATAATATTTCAACAATTCAAGTCATATACACTATCTCAGATTCAAATCTTTTTGTAACATCAGATACCTCAATTTTTTTTTATAATCGGTAAATACATGACATTTTTTGCCAAATAAGTAATGTTGTTAGTTTTCCATACAAAAGTAATAGTTGTCAGTTCTAGATCATGTATCAAGTAATTCTTTCTATGTAGGTTTTAACTGTCTGAAAGTACAGGTTATTACTTTGCCTTATTGCATCGAAACATAGTCTAATCCCATTCAATAGTACATCTGTAACACCCCGAACCCGAGACCGTCGCCGGAGTCGAACACGAGGTGTTAACAGACTTCAAACCACTTATTAAAAATTTCCCAGACAAGCTGCCAATCTGCCTACTAGTCACTTTAAAAATCATATCTTGAGTTCTGAAACTCGAAATCCAGTTCCGTAAATTTTCCCTGGAACTAGACTCATATATATATATGGTAAAATTTTTTTAGAATTTTTGGTCGGGCCAATTGGTAAATTTTATTAGTTAAAGTCGTCCCTGTTCCTGGATTCGACTACTCTGACCTTTGTGCATTACGACTTAGATATCTCCCTTTACAGAGCTTCAATACTTATGCCGTTTGTTTCTAATGAGACTAGACTCAAAAAGGAATCTATACATATAAGGCATGACTTCTAATTATCTCTGATTAATTTATGGTGAATTTCTAAAGTCGGAATAGGGGATCCAGAAATTACTCTGGCCCTGTTTCACAAGAGTTTAATTATATCCTAACATACAGCTCATGTGGTCGTTTCGTTTATTCCATATGAAAATAGACTCATCAAGCTTCGATTACATAATTTATTCATTATTTAATTCCATTCCTACTATTTTTAGTGATTTTTCAATCTCACATCACTGCTGCTGCCAGCATCTGTTACTAAAGCAACTATGCCTATTTCGTGATTTCTCCTTGATCTAACTAATAATTCATCATACATATCACAAATTATGATCATGACTAGCCATGCCAAAGGCTAATCATTGTCAAACATCTCCCTACTACACTATTGCCATATCATGAATCTTAACACCAAAAATAATCAACCATGACATATGGCATAAAAATCGAATAGGCCTCAACTATTATTCAACCAAAACCGAATTGGCCCAATATCAGTCATGACCACATTATAAAACCCATTTACTAAGATTTATAACTAAATATCATAGGACCCAAAGTCCAAATTAACATTTATGCCATTTTCGCATGGCTGAAAGTTTACATACCAAAGTTCAAACACAACATAATAGCCTATACATGCCGAAATGTTCTCCTAGACCGACTAAGAAGAAAGTACCAAAACTTGCTAGCTGGTGTGGTGACTTCGATGACGGTCCCAAGCACGCAAAAAGACGAGTCCAAGAAACCTAAAGTAGGTGACAAGCAAACACCGAGTGAGTATATAACTCAGTAAGTCATAAGCATTACATAATCATCCATTAATAAATTATCACATGAGAAAACAAGTGAAAAGGGGTTAATTCTCTCCACCCATACCAACTATGCCATGGTTCCTTAGACCTTTCGGCTCAATATCATACAAAGTACTACATCAATTTTTCATATGCTACTCAACATGGTATTTGAGGCATTTTCTATGGATGCTTTAATTCTCGTTACATTCATGCAACTAAATAACATTCCCTCTATTCCACGATGAATCTCATGTATGTCACTTCAAGTATAATTATCACATAGGTTCAAAACTTATCAAGCAAGAATTCCAAATATAAACATAACGTCTATTAGCCACGAACTCAAGACACTTACTCGTCCGCTGTCCGTGACCAACTCAATAAGGTCGCACACTTAGTGTCAATAGTGCTTCAAAAACATATAGTAAGTCCGCACACTTAGTGTTATATAATCAAACTCGCACACTTAGTGCTTACATAATCAAACTCGCACACTTAGTGCTATATAATCAAACTTGCACACTTAGTGCTATGCAATTTAAACCCGCACACTTAGTGCCAATCTCATGATCATAATTGTTTATACCCGCACACTTAGTGCCGAAATCAACATCTCAATACACCTCACCTCTTCTTTTTCATCCAATACTTTCATCACTCCATGCATACGTGTATATATATATTTATCATTTCATTCGACATAATTACATAGACATTATGACTATTTAAATCAATACCAAATATATGCTTAATGACTTACCTTGTGCTGGGTAAAATAACTCCAAGTCGACTACTCGATGATCTTCGATTTCCCCTTGTTGGACGCCTCTCCTTTAGGATCTTGAGCTTAAACAAATAAATTAACTCATTCAATCGCTTTGCTACATATATTGGTATTCACATTTTAATGATTTTATGACATACGGAATGGCATGGTAAAATTTTTATCTTGCTAGCTTGTGTTCTTAGCTATTCGGCTAATAACCTTATGCAATTACCATAATTTCAATAATCTAATCACACATGCATATGCATACTTGGACATTCGGCAATCACCTTGCTAATTTTATACTCAACATCACATAAGCTCCCAAGTGATGGCCGAATATGTATATCTATACTATCACCTATAATTCCTCAATCACAACATTTCATCTCATGAACACTTGACCCATTTCTCACAAAAAATGAAACAACAACTAAAATGAACATCCCATTTTTATCCCATATAGCTGATTGCTTCATTTGTTACCCAACTAACAATTCAACAATTTCAACCTCATTACAACCTCTACCTATTCAATATAACATGAACACAATCCTCCACCCCTAAAGTAGATTCGGCAATCACTTAACCCATTTTAACCTCAACTTTCAAGTTAAAAGAAATTAACCACTCACCATCTCCTACATTAGTATCCATTTTAATGACATTAACACATCTACTAAGAGTTTCAAACTTCTTGGCCGAATTTCAACCCCAAAATCCTAAGTCTAATCTATAGGATGAGTAGAATTGGAACTAACCATCTCAAACATGCATAGATTTTCAAGAATCATTCAATACATACCTCATTCTAGCCATCTTCCAAGCCAAAATCAAATAACCAAGTCTCCCTTCCTTCTCCTCACTCACGGCAATTGCTAAGAAAAAAAAAAGATGAACACTCCCTCTTCCCTCCTTATTTTATTCACCTTTTTCCTTTTTAATTCCTTTTTATTTTAATTGTTAACTAAACAAAACATATTAAATTAGAATAAGTGGAGCTCCATCACCCCTTGGCCGGCCACTCTACTTCTTTTGGGTAAATTGACATGCAAAACCACCCTTTTTGGTACATGCACTAATAGACCATTTTAAATTAGCCTATCATATTTCACCATGTCTCATATTGATCCCTATTCAATAATTTCTCATGCAATTGGCAAAATTAGGGAATGAAACCTCCACATATGCATGTACACATATAATAAGCATAGAATATAGCAATTAATTTTTTTATGACTCGGTTTTGTGGTCCCGAAACCACTTTCCGACTGGGGTCACACTAGGGCTGTCACAACTCTCCCCCACATAAGAAATTTTCGTCCCCGAAAATCTTACCAGTGAAAAATTTAGGATATCGATCCTTCATAGAGTCCTCAAGTTCCCAAGTGGCTTCTTCGATTCTGTGTTTATGCCACAACACCTTTACTAATGGGATTTTCTTATTTCGCAACTCCTTTACTTCACGCATCAAAATGCGAACCGGCTCTTCTTCATAACTCAAATTAGGCTGAATCTCGATCTCAGGTGGAGTGATTACGTGCGACGGATCGGGCCTATATCGTCAAAGCATCGAGACATGAAAAACGTTGTGAATCTTTTCGAGCTCAGGGGGCAAAATTAATCGGTATGCAACTGGTCCAACTCGTTCGGATACTTCATACGGACCGATGAACTTCGGACTCAATTTGCCCTTACGACCAAATCTAAGCACCTTCTTCTAGGGTGAAACTTTGAGAAATACTTTGTCTCCAACCTGATATTCAATGTCTTTTCTTTTCAAGCCCGCATACGACTTTTGACGATCCGAAACGGCTTTCAAACTTTCGCGAATTACTCGGACTTTCTACTCAGCATCCTTAATCAAATCAACCCCAAGGATCTTACTTTCACTAAGTTCAGTCCAAAATAATGGGGTACGGCATTTATGACCGTATAAAGCCTCGTAAGGTGCCATCTTAATGCTTGACTGAAAACTATTGTTGTAAGCGAATTCGATCAAAGGCAGATATCTTTCCCATGAACCACAAAACTCTAAAACACAACATCTCAACATATCCTCGAGTATCTGAATTATCCGCTCAGATTGGCCATCGGTCTGAGGATGGAATGCGGTGCTAAAGTGCATCTTGGTACCCAATGCTTCTTGTAATTTCTTCCAAAATCGCGAGGTAAATCTTGGGTCTCTATCCGACACGATGGAAATAGGTACCCCATGCAACCGAACTATTTGGGAAACATATAATTCTGCCAATTTATCGAGCGAAAAATCCGTACGGACAGGGATAAAATGAGCAGACTTGGTCAATCTATCAACAATGACCCAGACCGAGTCTTTCTTACTCTGAGTCAACGGTAACCCAGATACAAAGTCCATTGTTATTCGATCCCATTTCCATTCGGGTATCATGATTGGCTGAAGTAATCCTGATGGTACTTGATGTTCCGCTTTCACTTGTTGACATATCAAACACCTTGAAACAAATTCAGAAATGTCTCGTTTCATACCGGGCCACCAAAATTGGCGTTTCAGGTCATTGTACATTTTAGTACTACTCGGGTGGACGGACATTCGACTACTATGAGCCTCGGTCAAAATCATCGAAATAAGTTCCGAATTTCTTGGAACACATAATCGACCTCTGAACGTCAAGCAATCATTGTCGTCAATCCGGAACTCTGATTCCTTATTCGAAGCACATTCAGCTCGTTTAGTGACCAATTCAGCATCGACTTTCTGGGATTCAAGTATTTGACGAATCAATAATGGTTTGGCCTCTAATTTAGCTACTAGCACCCCATCGGGTGAGACGGATAAGTGAGCATTCACCACTCTCAAAGCAAACAGTGCTTTCCGACTTAAAGCATCGGCAACCACGTTAGCCTTTCCCGGGTGATAATCAATAACAAGTTCATAGTCCTTCAACAACTCAAGCCAACGTCTTTGTCGTAGATTTAGATCTTCTTGAGTCATCAGATATTTTAGACTCTTGTGGTCCGAATAAATATGACACCTTTCTCCAAACAAGTAATGTCGCCATATTTTCAAGGCGAACACTATGGCTGCTAATTCAAGATCGTGGGTCGGATAGTTTCTCTCATGCGGCTTTAATTGTCTCGACGCGTAAGCCACAACTCGACCTTCTTGTATCAACACACAACCTAGCCCAAGTAAGGATGCATCACTATAAATGACAAACTCTTTGCCGGACTCCGGTTGTACTAGCACTGGAGTTTCGGTTAAACAGGTCTTTAGTCGATCGGAACTCTTCTGACAGTTTTCTATCCATTCAAACTCAACATCTTTTTGGAGTAGTTTCGTCAACAGTGCAGCTATCATCGAGAAACCCCTTACAAACCGTCGGTAGTATCCGGCAAGTCCCAAAAAGCTCCTAACTTCAGTAATATTCCTCGGAGGTTTCCAATCGAGTATGGCCGAAATTTTGTTCGGATCCACTCTAACACCCGATGCGGACACCACGTGCCCCAAAAAGCTAACCTCTCTCAACCAAAATTCACATTTACTGAATTTTGCATAAAACTGCTTGTCTCGCAAAATCTGTAATACTAACCTCAAATGCTCGGCGTGTTCGGCTTCACCTTGTGAATAAACTAAAATATCATCAATAAACACAAACACAAATCGATCCAAGTATGGCCTGAATACTCGATTCATTAAATCCATAAATACCGCAGGGGCATTAGTGAGCCCAAATGGCATCACTAAGAATTCGTAGTGACCGTACCTCGTTCTAAAAGCAGTTTTGGGTATGTCTGAGTCTCGAACCCTCAACTGATAATAACCAGATCTCAAATCTATCTTGGAAAATATTGAGGCTCCCTTTAATTGATCAAACAAATCATCAATACGTGGCAACGTGTATTTATTCTTTATGGTCACTTTATTCAACTGACGATAGTCGATGCACAATCTCATGGTTCCATCCTTCTTTTTCACAAACAATACGGGTGCACCCCATGGAGAAAAACTCGGTCGAGCGAAACCTCTATCCATCAATTCTTGCAATTGAACTTTCAATTCCTTTAATTTCGTTAATGCCATACGATACGGGGCTATTGAGATTGGCGTGGTACCAGGTACAATCTCGATGCCGAATTTCACCTCTCGAACCGGTGGCAACCCCGGTAACTCCTCAGGAAAAACATCTGAATACTCACAAACCACTGGTAATGATTCAAGTTTCCTTTCCATCTCTTTGCTATCAAATACATACGCAAGGTATGTTTCACACCCCTTTTTCACATATCTCTGAGCGGTCATTGAAGATATTATCGCTGGCACCCCCTTCAAATCGGTAGACTCAACTCGGACTACCTCATCATTTGCACTCCTCAAATCGATGGTTTTTCGTTTGCAGTTCACCACTGCATCATGTACGGTCAACCAATCCATACCAAGAATAACATCAAATTCGTCAAACGACAAAAGCATCAAATCGGCCGAAAAATAGGATTCTCGGATTATTAGAGGGCATCTCTTACACAGTTTATCAACAAGTACGTATTGACCCAAAGGGTTTGACACTCGAATTACGAACTCAGTAGACTCAACAGGTAG
The DNA here is from genome assembly GCF_007990345.1 of Gossypium hirsutum. Classification (NCBI taxonomy): domain Eukaryota; kingdom Viridiplantae; phylum Streptophyta; class Magnoliopsida; order Malvales; family Malvaceae; genus Gossypium; species Gossypium hirsutum. The sequence continues at coordinate 93,906,897 of NC_053424.1, forward strand.
AGTCTTACTGGATGCTAAGGTTTCACATACATATGAATGAGTAGAGCCAGGGTCAATCAATGCAATCACATTAGTATCAAAGAGAGTGAAAGTACCAGTGATGACGTCAGGGGAGGATGCCTCCTTTCGTGCGCGAATGGCATATGCTCTAGCAGGAGTACGGGTCTCGGCTCGAACAGCCGTATCAGAGGCCCCTCTCTGACTACCACCCCTACCCCCTGAAATTCTCGGTGGTCTACCTCTAGCTGTCATTCCACTAGGTCTTGCACCTTGCATCTTATTCTTCTCATCAAGCTCCGTACAATCTCTAATGAAGTGGTCCTTCGAACCGCATCCGTAACAGGCCCTGTTAGTAGACTTACCCCAACATTCACCTAGGTGTCGTCTTCCGCATTGGGGACATTCAGGTTTCTCTTGACGATTATTGCCCACACTAGCTACCGAAGTAGCTCGGGAGTCCGTCGATGGTCGTGCTCTGATGGAAATTCCTGCAGTCGTCCTCGACTTATTAGTTTCCTCCCTGAACTTCTTTACAGCTGAGAACGGAGCTTTACCCGTCGATCTTTTACGATAGTCTCTAGCTTCAAATTCAGCCTTCTTCTTCTCCTTTCCAAGTTCTTCTGCCTTGCAGGTTCGTTCGACTAGTGTTACGAACTCCTTTATCTCCAAAATACCCACTAGTAGCTTTAAATCTTCATTCAATCCTTCTTCAAATCTTTTGCACATAGCAACCTCATCAGCCACACACTCCCGGGCATCCCGACTGAGTCTTACGAACTCATGTTCGTATTCAGATACTGTCATACGGCCTTGCTTGAGTTCCAAGAATTCCTTATGTTTTTGATCGATGAACCGTTGACTAATATATTTCTTTCGAAATTCCGTTTGAAAGAAATCCCAAGTAACTCGTTCGTTTGGGACTATGGAAATCAAGGTCCTCCACCAATAGTAGGCTGAGTCTCGCAACAAGGATACAGCACACTTTAGACATTCATCGGGTGTACATGACAGTTCATCAAACACCCGAATGGTATTATCAAGCCAGAACTCGGCCCTTTCGGCATCATCAGTAACTATGGCCTTGAACTCCTCGGCCCCGCGCTTCCTAATCAAGTCTATAGGTGGCTTACTCAGCCTCACAAGATCAGTAACTGATGGCATTACGGGCTCTTGGGGTGCATTATTCAAATTCGGGAATGGTTGGACAGCCGGATTGGTACGGGCATATTGCGCGACCCACTCATTCATCATGGTGAAGAAGGCTTGTTTTGCCCCCTCACCTTGATTATTCGCAGATGACTGCGGTTCAACAGGCGGCGTTCCTTGCGCAGGAGCAGCCGCTATACTTTCAACGTCATCCGCTAAGGTTCTCTCCACACCGGGATCCATTTACTAATCAAAACAAAAATTTTTAACCGTCAGAAGTCATCACACATTTAAACATTAACATTAAGGCATGTATAGCTAGACTCATACGCGCTACGATAGTCCTAGAACCGACTAAACCATAGCTCTGATACCAATTAAATTGTAACACCCCGAACCCGAGCCCGTCGCCGGAGTCGAACACGAGGTGTTAACAGACTTCAAACCACTTATTAAAAATTTCCCAGACAAGCTGCCAATCTGCGTACTAATCACTTTAAAAATCATATCTTGAGTTCTGAAACTTGAAATCCAGTTCCGTAAATTTTCCCCGGAACTAGACTCATATATCTATATGGTAGAATTTTTGTAGAATTTTTGATCAGGCCAATTGGTACAGTTTATTAGTTAAAATCGTCCCTGTTCCTGGGTTCGACTACTCTGACCTTTGTACATTACGACTTAGATATCTCCCTTTACAGAGCTTCAATACTTATGCCGTTTGTTTCTAATGAGACTAGACTCAAAACGGAATCTATACATATAAGGCATAACTTCTAATTGTCTCTGATTAATTTATGGTGAATTTCTAAAGTCGAAACAGGAGATCCAGAAATAGCTCTAGCCCTGTTTCACAAGAGTTTAATTATCTCCTAACATACAGCTCATGTGGTCATTTCGTTTATTCCATACGAAAATAGACTCATCGATATTCGATTACATAATTTATTCATTATTTAATTCCATTCCTACTATTTTTAGTGATTTTTCAATCTCACATCACTGCTGCTGCCAGCATCTGTTACTAAAGCAACTATGCCTATTTCGTGATTTCTCCTTGTTCTAAATAATAATTCATCATACATATCACAAATTATGATCATGACTAGCCATGCCAAAGGCTAATCATTGTCAAACATCTCCCTACTACACTATTGCCATATCATGAATTTTAACACCAAAAATATTCAACCATGACATATGGCATAAAAATCGAATAGGCCTCAACTATTATTCAACCAAAACCGAATTGGCCCAATATCAGTCATGACCACATTATAAAACCCATTTACTAAGATTTATAACTAAATATCATAGGACCCAAAGTCCAAATTAACATTTATGCCATTTTCGCATGGCTGAAAGTTTACATACCAAAGTTCAAACACAACATAATAGCCTATACATGCCGAAATGTTCTCCTAGACCGACTAAGAAGAAAGTACCAAAACTTGCTAGCTGGTGTGGTGACTTCGATGACGGTCCCAAGCACGCAAAAAGACGAGTCCAAGAAACCTAAAGTAGGTGACAAGCAAACACTGAGTGAGTATATAACTCAGTAAGTCGTAAGCATTACATAATCATCCATTAATAAATTATCACATGAGAAAACAAGTGAAAAGGGGTTAATTCTCTCCACCCATACCAACTATGCCATGGTTCCTTAGACCTTTCGGCTCAATATCATACAAAGTACTACATCAATTTTTCATATGCTACTCAACATGGTATTTGAGGCATTTTCCATGGATGCTTTCATTCTCGTTACATTCATGCAACTAAATAACATTCCCTCTATTCCACGATGAATCTCATGTACGTCACTTCAAGTATAATTATCACATAGGTTCAAAACTTATCAAGCAAGAATTCCAAATATAAACATAACGTCTATTAGCCACGAACTCAAGACACTTACTCGTCCGCTGTCCGTGACCAACTCAATAAGGTCGCACACTTAGTGTCAATAGTGCTTCAAAAACATATAGTAAGTCCGCACACTTAGTGTTATATAATCAAACTCGCACACTTAGTGCTTACATAATCAAACTCGCACACTTAGTGCTATATAATCAAACTTGCACACTTAGTGCTATGCAATTTAAACCCGCACACTTAGTGCCAATCTCATGATCATAATTGTTTATACCCGCACACTTAGTGCCGAAATCAACATCTCAATACACCTCACCTCTTTTCTTTTTCATTCAATACTTTCATCACCCCATGCATACGTGTATATATATATTTATCATTTCATTCGACATAATTACATAGACATTATGACTATTTAAATCAATACCAAATATATGCTTAATGACTTACCTTGTGTTGGGTAAAATAACTCCAAGTCGACTACTCGATGATCTTCGATTTCCCCTTGTTGGACGCCTCTCCTTTAGGATCTTGAGCTTAAACAAATAAATTAACTCATTCAACCGCTTTGCTACATATATTGGTATTCACATTTTAATGATTTTATGACATACGGAATGGCATGGTAAAATTTTTATCTTGCTAGCTTGTGTTCTTAGCTATTCGGCTAATAACCTTATGCAATTACCATACTTTCAATAATCTAATCACACATGCATATGCATACTTGGACATTCGGCAATCACCTTGCTAATTTTATACTCAACATCACATAAGCTCCCAAGTGATGGCCGAATATGTATATCTATACTATCACCTATAATTCCTCAATCACAACATTTCATCTCATGAACACTTGACCCATTTCTCACAAAAAATGAAACAACAACTAAAATGAACATCCCATTTTTATCCCATATAGCCGATTGCTTCATTTGTTACCCAACTAACAATTCAACAATTTCAACCTCATTACAACCTCTACCTATTCAATATAACATGAACACAATCCTCCACCCCTAAAGTAGATTCAGCAATCACTTAACCCATTTTAACCTCAACTTTCAAGTTAAAAGAAATTAACCACTCACCATATCCTACATTAGTATCCATTTTAATGACATTAACACATCTACTAAGAGTTTCAAACTTCTTGGCCGAATTTCAACCCCAAAATCCTAAGTCTAATCTATAGGATGAGTAGAATTGGAACTAACCATCTCAAACATGCATAGATTTTCAAGAATCATTCAATACATACCTCATTCTAGCCATCTTCCAAGCCAAAATCAAATAACCAAGTCTCCCTTCCTTCTCCTCACTCACGGCAATTGCTAAGAAAAAAAAAAGATGAACACTCCCTCTTCCCTCCTTATTTTATTCACCTTTTTCCTTTTTTAATTCCTTTTTATTTTAATTGTTAACTAAACAAAACATATTAAATTAGAATAAGTGGAGCTCCATCACCCCTTGGCCGGCCACTCTACTTCTTTTGGGTAAATTGACATGCAAAACCACCCTTTTTGGTACATGCACTAATAGACCATTTTAAATTAGCCTATCATATTTCACCATGTCTCATATTGATCCCTATTCAATAATTTCTCATGCAATTGGCAAAATTAGGGAATGAAACCTCCACATATGCATGTACACATATAATAAGCATAGAATATAGTAATTAATTTTTTTTATGACTCGGTTTTGTGGTCCCGAAACCACTTTCCGACTGGGGTCACACTAGGGCTGTCACAACATCACTGTAATAACAAATTCCTTACCTAATTTAGGCTGAACCAGAATTAATACTTTGACCAACAAAGCTTCCAACTGGTCAAAACTTTACTAATATTTATCGATCCATTCAAATCTTACCTCTTTTCTGTAATAACTGGGTCATCAATGTAGCTATTTCAATTATTAACATTGAAGCTTTGAGTTTTTCCAAAGCCACAACCATCAAATAGATTTAAAACCATAGTGCTATAATATGACTGACATTTCAACATTATAGATAAAGCACCACTTCAATCTCAACAGTGCACCTCAAATTAGTAGAGGAAAACCGAAAGTGGCCCCAATAAAAACCAATGTAGTAATACAGTTTCTATAATTTGTAATCTCTATCACCAACTTCATGATCGAGTCAA